>NC_056729.1:1291720260-1292020260 GCF_019279795.1 Protopterus annectens | reverse complement strand
GTATTGTTGTATTAAGCGCTGTTAACCCACACTTGGGTAGGCCCATATAAAGTGGATGAAGGGAGCACCAGTAGCTTTTAAGCATATTCACAGTCCTCAACTGTTGATTCATGTCCAGCACGTACAGGTTAATTTGGCACATGTGTACACTGGTATTGTGTTCCCCAGAAATGTCAGTGTGCTGCCAGAAATGTAGGGAGCTGTTAACATATAACTGATAATTTCACCTGAACATCAGTGTACCATCTCAGCAGTAGTGTGTCTGAGCAACTCACAAAATATGTAGCAGTAACATCTGCATCCCGGACAGTTTGCATGTCAGATACAGCTCATGTATATAAAGATCTAGCAAACCCCATTTCACAATTTAAGGACAATTGGGTAGTGTAATAATACATGTAGGGGACATATAACTGTAGTTAATAGGAATGTAGTGTAAACTAGAAGGATATGTAAGTTGTTAATGGAGCTATCTTTTCCACCCTACTGTATGTGCATAAAAATGCAATTCCACACCTCAATGGGTATGTCTAATCTCAAAACATTTGTTGGGACATATGTCCTATTGGTTTATAAATATCTGCATTTACTTCGATGCATGTGCCCTGTTCAAATACCACAATATTGGTGGCCTGTTACCATCAATTAAACCTGCATGCTGTTGTAATTTCCACTGTTGTTCTATATATGCATGTGTTATGCTTGCTGTTCAACTGTTGGAACTCTAGTGTGTTGGGTTAATGGGAATACTTCTGCATGCTGTTATAACTAACTGGGAATGCTGTTGACTGTTACTGACCCATATTTTCATGAAATCCTCCAAAACATAGAATGTATGTGAAGGCCGGTCCCAGCGGACCCACTTGTCCCACCTCAGCTGGCGATGGCATCTGGCACCAGCAGGTCCGGTGCCCAGCCTGGGACCTCCTCCTCCATTGGCCCTGTGCCACCTTTGGATGGAAGCACTGCAGGGGATGGGACTCATCCCCCCCATGCAAGCATTGGCAGAGGAGGGCCACCTATCACCCTCCAAACGATCTGGGCTGTGGTGCGTAGAGAGATCAAGCGTTCTGTCGCTGATCCTCTATGCCAGCTTGAGGCACAAGTGGCGCAACTCACGGGTGAGCCTGCCCCTCCTACACAGCCCCCAGCACAGACACCCTCTGGGCAGTGAAGGTGCAGTGGTGACTGCCCATGGGTGGGGATCTCAGTTCCACTGTTGCCATCTGTGGGTTCATGGGCTTAAGATTTCCAAACATCCTTCCCCGTCAATGGTGTTCACCCACCACATGTGTCATATTCTGCCCCTGTATGCATCTTGTTTGTCTTGTCTGTTTACTGCCCCAACCTACCACCCCAAATATACCTACTTCCCCTACCCCACATTCCACTCTCACCTGAAAAAAAAAAAAGGGCAATCTGCTCCCAAAAAAAAAAATTACGCCCCATACATAGCTGCCCATTTTGCACACATGTCCGCTGGACACATAAAATGTAATTTAATTGGCAGTACAACATACTTTGTTGTCCTCACCCCTCTCTCAGGGGTGGAAAGTTTCATATTTTCCTCCAAATTTATTGCATATGCACAGCTGTTGCTGTTAAAGAAATGGGCAGCTATGGACCTTCCCTACACCCGTCCTGCACATCCTGAGCTGTTTTCCCTACTGTCTTTCCCTCTTTGTTCCCCTTTTTCACCACTTTCCTATCTCCCCATTTTCTTTTCTTTCAGAGGAGTGAGCACAGGGGTTAGCAGGAGTAAGCACTTTTAAGGGTGGGTTTGTGCTAGTGTGGCACTGTGTGCGCTTAGCTAAAAAATTGTTAAGTCATGGCAAACCCCGCTACAACTGCTTAAAAGTGCCTTAGTCACTCTGTATGTGAGGACCCTTGTTCTGCTCAGCAGCAAAATAAAACACCTATGTCAGGCTTGAACCCAGGACCTTGTACACACTGCACTGCATGAAGTACCACTAAGCCACAGTAGATGTACAAGTCGGTGCTGAAATAAATATATCATGCATCAAAGTGAGTGAATGTAAAGGAAAAAAAGGAATGCCATAACACACAACTTGTTCTGTGGATCTTTACCAGCAGTTGTTGTGGAATTGCATTACATGACTGTGATAAGAGAAACAGCCATTCTAGCAGGAAATAATGTTACAGCAGCACTTTACAACCCCCACACACTATCATAGCAGGACAAACATTGGCATATCTGATTAGGGCAGAGGCCATACCTCCCAACTGTGCCTAATTTTCAGGGATGTTCCTGATTTTGAAACAAATTTTAGCTGTGTCCCTGTGATGTTGGCCCGAAAGGTGGTGAATTACACTTAATGAATAATGACAATAAGTAAGAGTTAGACACTGCTTGTACTTCAGAAAAGGTGTATTAATCCATATGCTCTGGTTCTCTCAAAGTCTCAACTTAATGGCACTAATATTTTAAAGGTGTACCTCACTTTTACCTACTTTTCCCTGGGTCTGTTCAAATATGTATCTTAGTGTTTGAGAGGCCTGGCACAGGCAGAAACACACAGGCATATCAGCTTTTCTGCTGATACACCCTGTGCAAATAGCTTTGGAAGGAGCTCCAGAAGCATACCCTTATGTAGGAGTACAGCAGTTAATTTTAGAATTGGAAGAACTGAAATGGCAAATTAGAACAGCTTCTTACCTTTTTCCAGGTCTTAATGAAACACTTTCTATTAAGTGTATGCTTAAACTATTAGCCCTGAACAGATAGTATTGTGGTGGTTGGTTTTATATAGAAATATTCTTTTAAAAAAATTTTATTGAATGTAATTTAATTTATATATCTAGTATTTTAATACAGTCATCTTTTTGGTAAATGTGGTTTCTTTTACCTTTAATTTTGATTGTGTTGATTAATTGTTTAATTGATCAATTTAACTGATGTTTTAAATTAGATGGGATGTATTGTACTTGTGTCTGATGAAGGAAAGGCATTGTCAATTTCTGAAAGCGCTCACGAAATAAACTGCTTTTTGGGTTTCTAAGAGTTTGCCTTTATTAATTTTTCTTGGTTTGTTTGGTTTTTGTTTTCAGGAGTACAGCACTGAAATACAAAAGGATGTAGCCATGTAATGGTAGCAACCAACTGTAACAATGCCATTGTTCCAGTGCTGGAAAGACCGGTGTGGTGCACAGACAACGAATAACAGGCTAACCTCTGGCTACCATGTGGATAGGTCCACAGCTGGGAGCTACACAGACAGACTACTTGCCTTGATAAACTAACAGGTACACAGAAACCCTTTAAGTCCAGCAAGATAAAATTCACACAATAATACATAATGCTTTCTGTACTTCTGCACCCCCTACCCAAATGTAGAATATATCTGTGTGTTCAGGGTCTACCAAGGATGTAGGTAGGCATACTCAGTACTGAAATCTGTCCAGTTTTCTTGAGCAGCCTGTGCTAATGTCAACACTAAAAAAGCACAAACTGTTCAGAAGTGAGTAAATTAATATTCACAGTATAGCAGTTCACAAACAATTCATGTGCCAAAGGAATACATCTCAATAACTAGTTTTGTATGGCAGTTAATAGTACAATTAGAAAAGAAAGTACATACTCCCATGTATCTTGGGTTAGCATTTTGAGGGGTGAGTACAATTCTACACTGACAAGTGTGTACTGGAAGAAGCAACATTCAGGTCTGAGTACAACATTTAAATCACTGGCTACACCCATGGCTTCAGATATAAGAACTATACCAACCTTCTGCCTTAAACAACGATGTCCACAGCAAACAATCATGATCTCCATCTTGGAAAGCTGAAAGGGCCACGCCTACCTCAGTTAGCAATTTATAGAATTGGGTTGCTATGACAGTGATTACTGCAATTACCACACAGCAGGCTGCATGCAATTAGCAAATGGTGGCCACCAATTGGTGCAGAGGCCATCACATGCACATGTGCAAATACCTATAAAAGCAGGCTGTAATTGCTGCCAACAAACTCAATCACTCTATTGCAGAGAATGACAGAGAGAGAGAGAGAGAGAGAGAGAGAGAGAGAGAGAGAGAGAGACAGCGAAAAGCAAAAGGAAGAAGAAAAAAAAATAATGCCAACTCATACAAAGGAATTGTATGTTGTTGTGTCTTTCGGATTTTCCTGGTTAGGGGTCACCACAGCGGAACTCCGGTCTGCTAATGAGTGGTAGTTGATTTTTACATGCCAAGTTACCAGCCCTGATGCACAACCTTCAACGAAAGTACACCCATTCACGCTGTTTCTGTTAAAGCAATGGGCTCTAGCTGAGAATCGAACCGGACAACGTATTGCTGTGAGGCGACAACGCTACCGCAGCACCACCATGTAACAGATATGTGTTTACTGGCATGTAGTAGATGTTTTTGAAGAGTATTCTACATAATGTGAACCATTCATATGTGGCAGCAGTACGTATCTATGCACAGATGTCCTGCTTAACTACTGCCATGGACAATTCAGTGTGTACCTGTGGGCAGTGGGACATAACTGAAATGTGTAGCTCAGCATTAAATGTCAAACATCTGATCTATGTTATCTGTGTTCTGTACAGTAGTGTGGCCAATGGCTGTTTGGGGGATTAGCGCAAACATTTATATAAACATGGGTGTGACAGAGTAACACATGCATGATAGTCATATTAAAGTGTAACTTAGCATTGGCAACTGCTGTACCAGGCTAGTATGCAAATCTAGCATTTGGAGCTATATATACCCCCTCTAATGTTACTGTGTGTTCCCATGTGACACCTGTTCAAGTTGCAGCAAGGCCCAATAGTTCAGCTGTGAGGTCCAGGGACTTACAACAGTGTGGACCTTGTGTGTGTATGCCACACACATACAGAGAGATATATATGTGTCATATATATTAAAATCTGTATATGTGCATAGAGCAAGGGATATATTGCAACTGTTTGTGAAGGGTGGACATATATATATATGTTGATGAAGGTTGTTATGTGCATATTTGTATGTAGGTTTTAGTGTGTGACAAACAAGACAGCATACAGTGCTGGTATATGACATGTGGTGGTTAAACACTGTGGGTGTTTTGTTCACTTTGCAATGTTGCAGCCAGTGAGGCCTGCTAAAGCTACCTGGGCTGTGAACACTTTCAATGCATTTCTCACAAGACTGTGCAATATTATTACATTACTGTATACCTCACATCTTTTGTATAATTGATATTCCCACCATGACAGGTGGACTGTATATGTGCCTATATGTATATGTACATGTATACCAATGGATGTGTATATGTATATATATATATATATATATATATATATATATATATATATATATATATATATATATATATATACATATATATATATATATATATATACACACACACACACACACACACACACACACACACACACACACACACACACAGAGTCATATATACTCATACACATCCACATCTACTTGTTGCAATAGATTCTATGTAAAGTTGACTGAGTTTGATGGTCTGTGTGTTGGTGAATATTTCAAAGATGTGTATTTGTGGGATAGCTTAGTGGGAAACCATTTCTGTCATGGTATTATGGGTCCTTGCTTTGATCCCAGCAAAAGCTGTGTATGCTGTTGCTAGGCAGATAAAGCACTATGGCATACAGTCTGATGTAGTCCCTTGGTGTTAACTGGGGTGTGTCTTTGGAGGATAAAGCATTATATGCATGCTTATTGATTGGTACTAATGTTGAATCCATATCCTGTATGTACTGTAGTACTACTTGAAGCTCTGGGCCTAAACAGCAAAGTATGGTGTATGTCCACATTGCTTGGAACCACTGTTTTGTGTGGTCCCTGTAGTCATCACAGATTACATTCCTCAAGCTTAAGGTTTTATAAGTACTGACACACAGTACTGTATGGTACACATGTAAAGCTTATCTGGGTTGCCATACTTTTGTGTCTTGTAATTATGCCTGATGTGTGTGTGGGTATGCCTGTAACATTTCCTCTGTCATATGTGTGTTACAACATATAACTGCGTATCTAGCAACATTTATAGTTTACTACAGCAGTATGCCACCTATATTCACAATTGTGCACATATTTTGGCCACAGGTTTGCCATCAACAAGTTGTGTGGTATAATGGTAATACTGTAACTGGACCTTACAAACATTGCGATGGATGACATATTTCTTTATGCATTGGCTTGATCTATATCTGCTGTGGCTAGGTGGTGCATTGTGTTGCATACAGTGTGCCAGGTACTCTTGTATAGTCTTATATAGTGATTTTATTGTGTTGCTGTGCAGAACATGGTTTATTATATAGAGCGTGCCAGGCACTTTCAAGCAGTTGTGGGGTGAGCACTGATAAGTGGCAGTGAAAGTGTTTAATCTCAGTCAGCTGATAGGTTGCTATATATGGCAGTTCAGTGATATCTGTACTGTATAATGTTAAATGTGCCATATGACTTGCTCAGACATATTTTTTATTTATGTCTTCCAGGGATCATGGCACACCATAGAAATCCTACCTACAGTAGTGCTGAAGATGAGATTCTTACCAGCTGTATGATTCAGCACTACAGCCTACTATACTCCAGAACCAGCCAAAACCAGCAGCAGCATACTGCAATGTGGCAAGATGTTGTCCAGAGGGTAAACAAGGTAGGCCTGTATAACCGGACATATGAGCAGGTACGCAACCACTGCAGTGATCTACTTAGACATGTCCATCAGCGTGCTTCTGATGTATGGAGACAACAGCTTGCAAAAGGTGGTGGGGCTAACATCCATCCCCCCATCACCAGAGTGGAGGAGCTGCTCCTGAGCCTGGTGGCACCTGCCCAACAACAACAGCAGCAAACATTTACCGTGATGGAGGTTGGAGCCACCCAGCAAGAACACATGGAGCATGCAGGTAACATGGCATATCTGTAAATTACTGTTACCTCTACTGGTAGATCATGCATATGTGAGATGTGTACTGTGTAGCTAGAAGATGTGGAGCCTGTTGTTGTGCAATACTGATCATATGGAACATAATCTGTAGGCCTGTGAATGTAAACTGTTGTTCTACTGTAAGATTGCAAACCCACAGTAGCAATGCCACAGTTGTCGCCACTGACTAACTGTCTCATATCTATGTAGGCCCCTCTGGTATGACAGCAAGACAGCGGACAGATGCTGGTGAGTGTCTTCCATATTTATTATTGCAAATAAAATGTGCATGTCATAGTTAAGGTGTAGGCCATGTACACATGTAACACACCTACCCATAATGTTTGCTGTGAGACCAATCACATCTCACTAATGTGATTAGCTGCTTCAAACATATGCAATACACAGACCATCTCAAACAAATGTGGCTACACTGTAGTGACCATTGGATAGGCAGAGTCGATACACAACATGCACATAACATACACAGCTATGTCATACACAGAACATGTTAACATGCTACACTTGAAGGATTCACAAACCCTCTGTAACGTCACACTCCAGTATCCCAAATGTCATCCACACAGCACACATAATATACCTGAGGGTAGAGGCCTATCATGGGGCAGTGAAACACTCTCCAGCACACAACACATCCATGTTAGGGAATGCTCCTTATTGGCCTCCTTACAAACCCATGTAACAACTGGTTGTGAAATGGTGAATGTAGCCATGGTAGTGCAGTTCCAGTACAGCATGATAGGTGCTGGTTTGGGACACATTTGTAGCCTTGAGTGACCACATGATGCTTCATGATGATGGTTTATGGTACTACACCCCATCCAGTTATTGTAACCACAGTACTACACATATCTTTCATTGCCTCAATGTTGTGTGTGTGCAGTCATATGCACCTCTAAACAATATGCATACCAATCACCATTTGCACAACTGACACATATATGTCTTGTGATGCTATTGAGTGGCTAGGTCATATGACACACATTGGGTATGTGTGATGTTTAAATTTGCATTTATGTTTATGGATGACACTGGCATGTCCACAATATGATCTACACTCACCATAACTACTGTACATTGGGTATGTGGACCAATGGTATTCCATCGGTTATACATGCACCACTGATCTTGTGTGTATACACATCATGCATGAGCTAAAACTGTGTCCACAATTATTTAATAAAGACACAGAGGCTCTAATCAGACTTGGATATCTATGTGACACACAGATACACATCCAGTCATTGTATGTAGACCTGTGAGTGATGGTGCACAGTACATTACAGAGTTTGAATACTTGCACAGCAATGTTGTGTCCATGTATGCATTGCGTTCCAGGGGGAGGCCAATCACCGAACAAGAAAACACGTGCATCAAAGCCATGAATACTGTTAGTAACAAGGACTGTCTACACTTGCACTGCATGCTGTTGAGCAACACATGTCCTGCATGCTGACATGTGTGATATGATTGTTTTGCTTGTGATACTGTACCCCACCATCAACTGCTATTAAGTATGTTCTGAGATTGCTGGTGGTGTGTGTGTGTGTGTGTGTGTGTGGTGTGTGTGTGCGCGTGCGTCTGTGTGTGTGTCTGAGTGAGGTTCCTGAGACAAGGTAGGTGATCTGTAGCAGGCTACAATCTGATAAGCAGCTTTGCCCAATCTTAGTTGCACTTTCATGGTCTCCAAGGCCTCATGATGTGCCACTAACCTGAAGGTGTGGATATCCATAAGGTAAATGGATACACCCCTTCCTTTTGTATTTCACTCTGGGTTTTGGGGCCGAAGATCAGAGGGATTGTGAGTGGTTTACGTGGAGCATGTCTAACAGCTCTGTGTTTGACATAGCTTTGTATGTTAGGCAGAGATCACCTCTGAGTAGGCGATATGCGAGAGAGTACAGCTGGAGTATTTTGAGACGGTCTGTGTATGGCATGTATTTCAGGCCGCTAATCCTCTTTGTGAGGTATTTCTGCAGGCTTTCCAGTTGTTGTAGATGTCTTGTGAGGTACATAGAAAAAGGGGCATTGTACTCTATTATGGATCTAGTGAGTGATGAGTAGAGGGGAACAATGTCCTCGTGTGATGAGTAGAGGGGAACAATGTCCTCGTCTATTCTGCATGAGACACCTTTTGTGATGAGGTGTGCCATGTAGAAGGATTTCCTGACTACTGTGGGGATGTGATTATCACAGGTGTGTCCACTGTCCACCTGTGACCCAAGGTCTCTTATCACACTTTCAGTGTTAAGTATACTACCACCTATGTTGTAGTTCATGGCTATAGAGTTTTTACCAAAGGGGATGACTTTGCACTTTTTGGCATTGAGCTTGAGGCCATGGCTTTGACACCAGGCATCTGTCTCAGTGAGGCCCTTTTGTAGGATGTCCACATCTTTAGTAGTTTCATTTATGGCTCCTAGTTTGCAGTCACCTGGAAACTTAATTAGCCAGAGACCTTCCATGTTAATGTTTACTTCAGGGAAGTAGATACCAAACAGGACAGGACCCAGGACTGAACCCTGTGGTACTGCACTCATCACTGGTCCAAAGTTGTACTTGGAGTCTGCTACTTTCACAGTGTATGTTCTGTCAGTGAGCCAGTTGGCAACCCATCTTGTGACATAGCGATTTATACCTAGTTTAGTGGGTTTATCTATAATTCCAGAGTGGGGGATGGTGTTGAAAGCCATGGCAAGATCTACATAGGCTGTGTGAGCCACCTTACCCTTGTCTACGGTTCTGGTGACTGCTTCAATGACATCTATCAGGATTAGGAGACATGATCTGCCTTTTACAAACCCAACATGGTTGTGGTCCAGAGTTTGGAGATTACCAATCTCTTTTTTTACAAGTTATATGATTATACATTCCATGGTCTTGCAGAGCAGGCTCATCAGGCTAATGGGGTGCTAGTTCATGGGGTCCGTGGTGGCTACGCCCTTGTGTAGTGGGATAACCGTCGCTGTGTGCCATTCAGCAGGCACAAAGCCTGAGGTGCGGCTATGAATGAACATGGTACATAGGTGTCGTGCCTGTTTATTCTGTAGTTTGTGTAGAACACAGCTTGGGGTGTGATTTGGTCCCATGGATGCTGTGTTCCTGGCTTTGGAGAGTGTTTTTACCTGTGCAGCCGTGATGACAGCAACTTTGCAGTCTTCCATTATAGAGATGTGCTCTTTCATGGGTGAGAGGGGGGTAAAGTTAGCACTGATCCTATCTGCCAGGATGTTGGCAATATCAGTTGGGTCTGTATATTTAGTGACATTGTGCTGTAACTCAGAGCAGATCTGAGTGTTGCCATTGAGATTCTTGACATAGCTATAGAATCCTTTGTGGTTGTCTTTAGAATCAGTGTCGATTTTGTTTTCATAACTAGCTTTGGAAGATTTTATCAGGGATCACAGCTTCTTACTGATGTTGACCATGGAACTCCTCCACTCATGGGATTTTACCCTCTTTTGCAACAGTTTCTTCCTTCTGTTGTGCAGTTTGTTTATGGCAGGGTAACACCAGATTGGCTTCCTTTTCTTGGAAGATAGCATCTTGGTTCTGTTTGGGATAGCATGATGCATGCAGTCATGTAAATGCTAATAAAGTGCAATTGTGAAGGATTCAATAGTCATAACTGTATTGTCCATCTGCATGGATGTCCTGCAGTTCAGCACTTCTATCTTAAGAAGCATGAAGTTGGCTTTGAAGACATTTTTTAACATGGTTTCCTTAATGGGGGTGTGGGTCCAGAATGTGGATATGTAGGGTAATTAGCTTATGGTCAGATGGGACCAATGAGGCACTGACTTCAGGTGTGGAACACCAGTCCCACAGGACAAACCAAACCCCGTAACCAACACAAATAGCAACAAAGTGAGCTAAATGCTACTCATTGCCAGAAGTCTCAGCCTCTAGATGCACACACTCGAGGCACTTCTCATTATGGAGAATATTGATATCTGTGCAGTAACAGAAACCTAGTTCAAGGCTCCAGACAGCACACCAGCACTACCAGGATACTACTCATTCCATACCTTCCAGCATCCGAACATGAATCATAGCACATAGGGTGAGGATGTATCCATATTCATCAAGGATACCTACACCACTCTCTACATGCTCTCTACAGGATATGTACCCATAGAATGTTACACAGCAACGTTCTTCACACTCCACAGGGGTGGGGCCACAAAAACCCCTTGGCATTCATGCTCTATGAGCCTGACGAGTGTGTTCTGCAAGGCAATGGAGCCAATCATAATGGAAGTCAACAATACAGAGATTGCGAACCTTCACACAGTTGAGCACACCCAGTTTGGCTTCGTCAAATGCAGACCACGCCTCCTGAACTGGGAGGATTTCTTTGACAGTTACCCAGGCTACAGATGATTGAAATGAGCTCAACACAGCCTACCTATACCTCACTAAGGCCTTTGACACCATTCACCAGTCAGGTATCATAGATGAACTCACCAACCTGGCCATGAATCCATACATCACAAGATGGATTGCAAACTGGCTCACAGATAGATCCCACACATTAAGAGTTGCTGGCTACATGTCAGACTCTACACCGGTAACAACTGGTGTCCCCCTAGGTTCAGTCCTGGGGTCACTCCTGTTTGGTATAGACTTCTCAAATGTACATGCCAACATAGGAGGGTTGTGGTTGACTAAGATTGCTGGGAACTGTAAAGTGTTTTCCATAATAGATTCCCCGGAAGACAGACATATTCTCCAGAAGGGACTCTATGAGATAGATGTGTGGTGTCAGCATGGCCTCAAGCTCACTGTGGAGGAATGCATAGTGATCCTGTTTTTTCGAAAACAAAGTACCCACAAACTACCACATAGGTGTTACCACCTTAAAAATGACAAGGTGATAAGGACTCTGGGGACACAAGTAGATAGTCATCTTTCCTTTGACAACCATGTTGCCAAAGTGATTGGGAGATCCTATGTAGCCCACCTAATCAACAAAGGGTTTGCATCAGGATCCAAAGAGGTAGTGTTGGCACTCTATTCTTACGTCATCAGACCCATCATTGAGTACAGTGCACCATTTTGGATGTACTCGAATTAGCATATCCAGCAGCTGTAGAGACCACATAAGTACCTCACCAAGAGGATTACTGGCCTCAAACAGTTGTGTTATGCAACACAACTGGTAAAACTAAATCTGTTCTTCGTTGCGTACTGCCTACTCAGAGGCACACTCTGCCTAACATACAGAGCCATGTCCAACACATAACTGTTGAACATGCTCCATCTACAGATAACAATATTGAGTCACCCTACACATTCCAGGGATATGAACCTCATCACAATGATGAATACAATATGCTGGTGGGATAGAGTACCATCCCAGACACTTGCCTTACTGTGGAACATAGTCCCAACGTACATCAGACAGAACCCCTCTCTGACACTCTTCAATTGGAACCTTGATGAGTG
This sequence comes from Protopterus annectens, assembly GCF_019279795.1. Taxonomy (NCBI): domain Eukaryota; kingdom Metazoa; phylum Chordata; order Ceratodontiformes; family Protopteridae; genus Protopterus; species Protopterus annectens. The sequence continues at coordinate 1,292,007,870 of NC_056729.1, read as the reverse complement.
GATGGGAAACAGACAATTCATGCCAGGCATCACATCAACAGCCACACTAGAAAGGGGCTTAGGTTACTAACTATTAGAACTAGGCCTTGGGAGACTACCCAATGGTGCGGTGAAAGCTGCACAACTTCGTAGGCTGATATATGCCTTCATGGAGATAGTCTACTACATACCTATGAACCTATGTGACAGGTACATGTCTACAGATAGTAGATGTGTACTTCATTGTGCAGTCATGTTGTACAGCAGGCCCATGGACCACATACACTGTAATGCTTACAGATACTGGTGGCATTTATGTACAGTGGGAGAGATGTGCACCTCATGTCTTTCGTGCCATTGGGATGTGTGCTGGGTGGGACAGTCCTGGATGGCTCCCTGTCATGGTCACCCTCTTACACACATCTCTGCCCATCCATATTTGGCTTATTATACTGTGTTCCCCCTACACACACACACACAGATATATATATATATATATATATATATATATATACACATATATAGGTACATAGTTAGGTAATAGGCTATCTGCCTGAAGGCATATATTAGTATGGCCAGAGTGTGCAGCTATCACCACCCTTGGAGTTAGTTCGCTAGGCCTCTGTGAAGTACAGCTGATGAAGTGATCCATGGTGTGACAGTTCAATTTCACATACTCTCATCAAGGCTCCTCTGGAAGAGTGTCAATGAGGGACTCGGCTTAATGTCGGTTGGGAGCCTGTTCCAAAGCAAGGGAAGTCTGTGAGTTAGTAATGTATCCCTCCAACATGTTCTATTTAATGTTGTGATGATGATATCCCTAGAGCATGTGGTACAGTGAGCTTGGGTTTACTTCAGATAGCGCATGTACATCAGTTCTGCATTGGACATGGACCTGTCTGTTGGGCAGAGATCTCCTGAGTAGACAGTATGCAACACAGTACAGACTGAGATAAATTCAGTCTTGTTGCATGGGGCAACTGTTTGAGGCCAGTAATCCTCTTGTTGAGGTACTTCAGTGGTCTTTCCTGCTGCTGAAGGTGCCTAGTCAAATTCATCGCAAGTGTGTTGTGGTACTCTCTGACCAGTCTGATGACTGATGAGTAGAGGGAACCTCCTTTGACCTACATGCAAAGACCTTGGCAGTTTGTGGGAACACATAGCATGATTTTCTAACCACTTTGTGAATGTGTTTCTGGAAGTAGAGATGACTATCTACATGTGTCCATAGATCCCTTATTATCACCTCCATATTTAGAGTGTTGGCACCTATGTGGTATTTGTATGGCTGTAGCTTGAGGCCATAATTTTGACACCACATCTGTCTGACAGAGACCCTTTATAAGGATGTCTCTGTTGTCCCAAACATCGATTATGACAACTTTTTTGCAGTCATCCACAAACTTTGCTAAACATAGCCCTCGTGTGTTTGACTGTATTTCTGAAAAGCATACACCAAACAGGAGCGGTCCCAGGACTGAGCCATGGGGGACAGCAGTTGTTACCAGCTTGAACAGGAGACCACAATTCTTACCATGTGGGATCTATCTGTGCCCCAGTTGGCAATCCATCAGATGACATATGTATTTATGCACAGGTTGTTGATTTTGTGGATACGACATGTGTCTGGGATGTTGGAAAGGGGCTTGTCAAGGTCTATGTCGGACGTGTGTAGCTCATTTCATTGATGTATGTCCTGGGTGACTGCCTTGAAAACAGTCTATCAGGTTTGTGAACCATGATCTGCCCCTGACCAAACCAAAATGGGTAGGGTTGGATGTTTGTAGGCTCCCAATAGCTCTGTTTATGAGTTCCATCATGATGGACTCCATGGCCTTGCAGATCAGGCTTAATAGGATTATAATACAATAGTTCCCATGGTCTGTTGTGCACCAACACTTGTGGAGTGTGCCAAATGTTGCTGTAACCCATTCAACAGTTTCATATCCTGTACAGAGGGTGAGCCTCAACAGACTGTTCAGGTGCAGGGTCTGTTTGTTTTGGAGTTCACATATGACACAGCTAGGGAAACCGTGTCATCCCATAGACGCCGTGTTTTTAGGTTTGGAAAGAGCTGTTTAACCATTGCATATGTGATTTCTGGGTTTTCACAATCTCCAGGTATGATAATGGACCCTTTTGTCAGTGAGAGGGGGGTAAATATGTATGACCCTGTCTGACAAGATGTTGGCAACGTCAGTCATGTACATGTATTCATTTATAGTCTGCACTGACTCAGAACATATATGAGTTTACATTGATATTTATGACATAGCGAAAGAAAGCTTCTTGGTTCTCTATGGACTCTTTGACAATATTTTTGCCAGAACATGGATTGGATAATGTTAGGAGTGCTCATTGTTTATTGATAATACTGATCGGAGATTTATTGATCTTCTTTGAATTTTCACTTTCTTTGAACAACTTAAATACTTGTAGTACATAGTTTGATTATGACAGGAGTCTAATATATTATATGGGTCTGTTTTCATATAACTGTGTGAACAAGGCAAGAGTGGTAAATAGTGACAAGTTTCTGGGGTAAGAACTGCAACTGCCAGATATGTGTGGCCCACTGCTGTACTCAGACATGGCCTAAGTGTGTGAGCATGCCCAGTATGACCTTTCAGTATGTTGTTCACTGACATTTGCTTTGTTTATTTAAGTGTGTGAGCATGCCAAGTATGACCTTTCAGTATGTTGCTGACTGAAATTTGCTAAATTTGTTTGTGTGTGTGAGCATGCCCAGTATGGACATATATACTATATGTGTGTGAAAAATCAAGTTGTTTTTTACTTCAGGGCTCACCTTTGTGTTGTACATAAACAGGAAGCACGCTGTGCCTGCCGGGCTTCCATGAGCAACTTTGCATAGACTTATCAACATTTCTACATACAGGGGGTGGGGCAGCTATTATTTGTAAATTTCTACCCGGGGGGCACACCTGATTGTTACTGTGGGTGTACATAGGATGAGGGGTTCACCTGACACTTATACACGTTTGCTACGCCTGCACTGCTAGGTCAGGTACTCCATTTCAGTCTGTACTGTTGCCTATCGTACTGGCTTGAGGCATACTACTGTACTACAGATCTTAGCTTCCAATTTCACGTATATTAATTTGTGACCTCATAGCCTACCCATCCCACATCACACTGCCTGGCCTGCTGTTATCTGTCTGCATAGGCCTGGGGGAAGTTACTCATATACCTCTTCAGAGGGCATGATACAGCATTTGTTTGTGTTTGCGTTAGTCTACAATTGTCCTGCTGTGTCTGTGCCAATGAAATGCTGTCATGGCTTAGTGGTTCAGTACTGTAACTATAGTGCACAGTATCCTGAGTTTAAGCCTTGTCACTGCTTTTTATTTTCCTGCTGGGCAGACCAGACTACTTAAGGAACAGTAAAGCAGGTGTGACCGTCTTTACCTGACTTTGCTCAGCAGCATTCACAACATCACCGACCTTGCCTGACTTTGCCTAATATTGCCCAACATTGTTCAATGTTGCCTGACATTGCCCTAGTTAGCACGGTGCGCAGCTCCACGCAATTGTGTTTAAATATGCTAAATAGTGGTAAAATTTGCTTAGTACTGCTTTATATTGCTTAAAATAGGGCAATCATGCCTCAGGTGGTGCTGCAGGGCTGCCTATGTCGGATGCACATAGTACACTCCCTATACATGTTTGAAAACAGATAGTGTCAAGTTAGACATCCCTTTTATTGTATGTACGAGTCAATGAAAGGTGTCATTTCCAGGGTTCATACTGAGTCAGTGTATGTGCTATGTGTTGCCTCTTTACCAAGGTCAAGGCATACTGGGCATACCTCCTTCTGCTTACTGGAGCAGGCTCAGGTTGTTCCTCCTCCGAGCCACGCTATGCCTGTGCAGGCCTTGGCAATGGTGGGGGGCTGTTTGGCCCTGCCCCATGCTGTTCCTGCTGCAGCTGTTTTCGCAGAATCATATTGTGTAGCATGGCACATACCATGACAACTTGGGTACATGTAGTTAGTGAGGACTGCAAGGCTCCACCAGATGTGTCCAGGCACTGGATCTGTGACTTGAGCATCGCAAACATACACTCAATAATGTTTCTTGTTTGTACGTGTGCCTCATTATGGAGTTCTTGTTCGGGTGTGTGTGCATTTCTGATAGGTGTCATCAGCCATGGCTCCAGTGCATATCCAGCATCCCCCACTAGGTGACTGTCAGGGATGTCCCCATTGGCAAATCTTTGGTACAGCTGCATCAGATGCCAGATGTGGGAATCGTGATAGCTTCCAGGGCAGCCAGCACACACATTCATTATTATGCTCTGGGCATCGCACACGACCTGGCAGTTGATGGAGGGGAAGCCCTTGCAGTTGATGTAGACCCTACCCCGCTCACCGGGTGGTGCTTTGATGTGTATGTGCGTGCAGTCTATTGCACTCACTACCTCAGGGTATTCTGCTATTTGGTGGAAATTACGCATATTGCTGGCCAATGCCTCACGGGAATTGGGGAAATATACGTGGTCACCGACATGTGCTGACATGGCATCCAGGAACTGGTGCAGTACCCTGGATGCTGATGTCTGCGAAACCCCCATCATATCACCAGTTGGTCTCTGGAAGGTACCTGTAGCTAGTATTCATAGGCCAACACATACCTTGGTATCCACTGGGATGGGTTCCCCTCTCTTGGTTCTGTGTGTGAGGCGTGGCCGGCACAGCTCAACAATTTGCTGCAGGAGGTCTCTGTCCACGCTATAGTGCTCCACTAGCTCCAGCTCATGTAGCCCCTTGGAGGTTACCCTGGGTCTGTACACTCTTCTCCATCTTCTCACTGTGGGTTGCTCAGCAGCATTCACAACATCACCACCCTCAGCATCTTGCACATGTTGGTTTATGATAGCAATAGCAGCCCCTAACATTTTGTCTGACTTAAGCTTTTTAAGTTTTCACTCTTTGTATACTGCAGTGTTGCAGAGTTCTTGGGAAAAACAGGGTAGACTGCTGTTTGCAGAGTTTAAAGTGCTGGGCTGGGCTAGTCTACTGCCTGTGTAATTGGCTGATTGTGATATATTTCACCTGGCAGCTCTGCTAGTTCTCCTTGGTTAACTTCCTACTACTTCTTTTCCTTCCTTTTCCCTTTCTGTTTCCAGAAGGGGCAGCGCCGTGCAAACAGGCGCACACACGCGCACACATGTGCACATGGTGTAAGCACATTTGCAAGAAATTACAGATATATCCAATGCGTACACCTTTGGTTTCTGGTTTTCAGCTAGGACAACTGTAGACACACCTCTTGCAATCCTGAGCAACTCAGGGCAATCACAAGCCACTGTGCTCCAATAAGCTTACAGTCTTTCAGGCATACCCCCTCATGATGTCACCTATCTTCTACTCTACTACTCCCCTACTCCTACACTTACACTCTAGGGACATGGCTCACATGCTGGGGAAAATTGGGATTCACTATCCTTATCCTCATTTGCATAGGATTGCCTACTAATGCTTGGTTACATCTCTCACACTGAGCTTCCCCCCTTAGCAACCACTACTCAGTGGCCATGTTGTTTTCAGCCTGCCATTCACCTGCATGACAGAACAAGCTTTTTAGTGAAAATGCCCATTTTTGGCTATTTTTTCAATTTTTTTCATTTTATTTAAGGCGCTGCACGTTTGCGAGGCGCTGCGCTACACTTAAACATCAGAGATCGGGGAAAAAAATGGATTTTAAGGATTTACAACATTTGAAAATACCAATGGCCTTATATTTGGCCATTGGCATGCTTCCTCAACTAGATGCATCCTTTATTTGGAGCTGTCAAATCTCCATTTAGCTATTTGCAGAACGGTACTCCGTTACCAGCAGAGTACATTTCTGCAAATAACACTACTCTTACACGGACAGGTTAGTGTTTCCTGGATCGCAAATTTACCTCATTTGCATAGCTTTCAGCAGCAAATGAGGTAATTTGCATACCATAACACTGTCCGTGCAAGAGTAGCTTTAGAAGCTCTCATGCACGCCCCTGCCGGCTGTTGCTGGATCGCTCGGCAGACATATTGGCTGTCTGCCATCTTACACTAATCTTAGACTCCGTGCAAGCCTTCGTAAATCCGGCCCACTGTTTTACCATTCCTGGTAGTATGCCTCCTCTAACCCACACTGTGCGCATCTACTTTTTTTACATTCATACACCAAATATGCTGTTTTAAAAAGCCTTACATTCTCTCCAGTATCTAGCAGTGCCTTTTACCATTTAACATTATTATTTAAGGTACATGCTGTATTTTTCATTCACTCACATCTAGTGTTATCGATACTTCCCAATATCTTGCTCTAACTTTTCTTTCAACAAGAAGTTCCTTAATATATTATAGTTTACTACAAGCAAATTGGAGAAAACATCTTAAATCATATTCTTTGACATCTGATGTTCTGAACTATACATTTAATTGTCTTTTTAATTGCAGATTTAAATTCTGAAACCAAATTTTCCCATGGTGACTGAGATCTTCTCCATCTGCTTCATTCATAAAGAATTCTGCTAACAAATACATTTCAAATGTTACTTCACATTATTACCTAAGTGAAAGTATGGTCTTATGTATTTTAAATCCAAACCCAGTGGCAAAATAATATTATCTATAATGTCATGCCTGTTAATAGTGTTTTTGATTTTTATTCTGATTTTTACTACTGGTCATTTTCTGTGCATATTCAGTCCTTCAGTGTTACTTTGCAGGCCTGTGTTTCCTCCTCTTTGCTTCTTCTTCTGCCTGTCTGACTCACAATTTCTGTATAATTCTTTGCAGTTCCTTTCTGTATTTGTTTGAATTCTTCTCCCTTCACCCAGTTGCAGATGTATATCCTTAAAATAGGTCTATATTAAATCATCAAAAAAGTAATTCCAGTGAACGTCCATTCGTCGAACACAAACCAGTGGAAGGTTGTCCATCAAAAGTTCACTTCAGTGAATGTTTTTCTAAGGGAAGGGAATTACTTGTTCCCCACACTGACCGTAAAGGAAACTACATTATGTCAAATACACCAAGGTAGGGGGCTGCACCCCCCATGCACCCCAAAGTGGGGTCTGTGCCCCCCACACCCCTAGTTATATATACCAACTCCTAGATTGCACAACAGTGGGGAAAAGAGCAAATTTCCTAATGCTGGCAAACTCCCTTCCCTTAGGAAAATGTTCACTGAAGTGAATGTTTGATTAACAGCCATCCACTGATTTGTGTTCAGTAAATGGCCATTTGCTGGGAATCAGTTTTCGACAAATTAATACAGACGCCCTTAAAACCAGCTTTTCCACAGCCAAACATAAGATTTATATCATTAATTCTAAAATTTGTTTCTTTCTCTCCTGACTGTTTTTACTGACTTATTTAGAAATGTTCTGTTCCAATAACAATTGTTTTGCCATTGTATTTCAGTCAGTCTTTCTCCACCATTTAGCTCTTCCTCCTGGATTGAATCCATTAGGAATTGTTTTTCATGTGCTTCTCCTTCAAAATATACGTATGGATAAAAATATTGAAGGAATACAACTAGACAACAGCCTAGAGCTTAAAATTCAACTTTTTGCTGATGATATTTTAATTACCTTAAAAAATAATAATAGCAGTTTAAAAGCATTATGGGACTCGATTCAAAACTTTCAAAACTTTTCAAGTCTTAAATTTAATGAGAACAAAACAAATGTATTGCTTATAAATACTAATAAAAAAGATCTAAATAAAAAATACCATAAATATATCTCTACCGATAATATAATTAAATACTTGGGAATTATAATAACTAACAACCTAGATACTACAATTGAAACAAATTATAAAGAGACCTTAAATAATATTAAAAATCTAATACAAAGATGGAATGAATTCTTCTTTTCAATGGAAGAAAGGCTTTATATAATTAAAATGATCATATCTCCAAAAATTCTTTATGTCATACAAGCTTGTTCTTTGCCACCAGCTAAATCGCACCTAAAACAATTAAGTGATTTAATGGTAAGATTCCTATGGTATCCAAAAAAACCAAGGATAGCTATGAAGTATCATCTAGATGATTGGGATATAGGTGGCATAGGTTTACCAGACATAGAAATATATTTGCATTCATCCATTATTAAAACAATATCATTATGGCTAAATACAAAATATACATCAAAATGGAAGCTAGTTCATGAGAGAATCTGGTTAAAATCAGGATTTGTAGTAGCAAATAAGTATACAGATTTCATACCAAACAATTTTCTATGGCTGATGAAGGAATATATGATGATACATAAGAATAAAAATATAAGTTCCAAATACATTACTTATACATTAAAAATTTTCCAAAATCTTATTAATAGCAATCCTGATATTAAAGCATGGTCATTTCTTTTATATCCAGTAGCGTACACAAAAGGTAATATAATAACATTTAATATGGAAGTAGTCAACATGCTTAAAGAAAAGGGATTAATATAATGGCATCAATTGCTAAACTCTGGAAAACCTCTGAAAATAGACCAGATTAAACAGAAATTAAATATGGAAGATAGTTTGTGGTTACATGTACAAGAATTAAGACAGTATATATTAAGCAAACAAGAAACAGTGCAACCATCAATAAGACAAAATGTTCCTAACCTTATAGAACATATAATATTACTAACGAATCAACCCATTACTGGAAAGGGATACTTATCATCTATTTATAAAACAAACAAAAAATAAAATGCATAATAATGACAAAATATGGAATTATTATAGATCAGTTAATGGACGTGTGCCAAATGACAGAGATAAAACTAATTCTTCTCTCTCCAAAGCAGACATCACTTTCATTACATTGGAGACTTTTACATGGCAATTCATACACAGATCTTATGTAACCCCTCATAAAATGGAACTTATGTTTAAGAAAAATATTGGCTGCTGGAGATGTGATTTATCAATAAAAGCAGACTGGCAACATATGTTCTACTTAATGCCATTTGATTAAACCATATTGGGATAAAATAAATTATTTTCTGCAAATGGTATTCAATGATAAATTCCAGATTTCCAAATCTATTATTTTGTTTAATGCACCTGTACCCGACTGTGTGCCAAGAACAAAATATGTAATCTTATGGACTCTCGTAGCTATTGCAAGGTAGAACATTACATCAAACTGGAAATCCAAAGCTTCTCCAACTTTTAAGCAATTCATGAATATGGTGTCAGCAGTATCGCAATTGGAAATGAACACTATTAAAGGAAGAACTGAAAGAACTACATCATTATACGTAGCATGGCAAAAAGTAACTGAAATACTGGAGAATAATGACTGCAGCAGATTATAATCAGGAAACAATTGTATAGAAAGTCAATTATATATCAACAATAGACACCCTTGTAAATACTTTATTTTGGTTTTAATGTTTGATATCTGTTTAGAGGTTTTAGCCTACCTTTTTAAATAATTTGTAAATACTTCATTGTCATAAATAACCTGCATTCATGTTTTCTTGTTTTTGAAAATGAATAAAAATATTTAAAAAAAAAAAAAAAATCAGTTTCAACTGCCTTGGCCCAGCAGCACTCACAGCTCTATGACTGCTATCCTCCACCATGCTGGTAGTATCTAAGCCCTCGAGACCCCATCAGGTGCCACCTAGAACAAAAAAGAGTAGGGAAATTCCTCCAGTGCCCTGGCCAAATTTCCCATAGTTAGTATGAGTACCACCTCAGGTCTCTTCTGAAAATAGGAAAAGAAGACACAGGCCTAGTAGAACTAACCCAGTTAACAAAGAACGAATAAAATAAATAAAAGAATAAACTACCCATTACAGCTCATAGTTGTGCCACATGGGGCAGAGCCTACATTACAATAATATGACCTATGAGCAAGTGTAAACTCAAACTGAAATGATTAGGCATTAAAACCTAATTCAATTGGTATCAGTGTCTAGAAGGGAAGCCAAAATGTACATATAAAGGGAAGTACTCATGTACTTTATTATCATACTGTTGTCATCTCCCAGTTATGAAGGATGTAGGAATGAGACAGGATTCTGTAAACTTCTTTCGCTCTACAAACCTAAGAACTGAATTGGGATGAGTTTCAAATATATATACCTTTAATTTAGCATGTGATAAATGATGGGGGGTACAACAATACGTGCTATCTTACAGTGTGGCTTGGGAGAGGGTAAAACCTTGACATGAGTACTACATTTAAAAAATACAAGGGGTAGGAACTGAGACAGGCATACAGGTATTACTCACCAACTTAAAAACTAGAAAACTACTTATCTATGATGTTAAGCCTCTCCAGCCCAAACACTTTACTCCTCCCCAGACATTACTGGATGGAGACATTCATCCCAACCCTGGCCCTAATATTCCCCTACCACTACAAACTGTATCCATAACAAAACTAGGACCCTTTCACCTACCAAACTACCCAACTCACTCTCTATAGCACATCATAATATACGTAGTGTTTGCAATAAAATTGCTCAAGTTCATGCCCTCCTACATACTCACCAATTTGACATCCTATGTTTATCAGAAACATGGCTAAAACCTACCATTAAAGACAATGAAATCACCCCACCTGGCTATAATATAATCAGACTTGACCATACTACCAAAAAGGGAGGAGGGGTAGCAATCCTTTATAAAGGAGAGCTACAAGTCAGCACTATAAAACTTAACCTCCCTTTGGATAATAGAGCAGAAGTAATTATCTCCAAACTTCAGGTCAACACATGCAAAGCCATAAATATCACCTGTCTTTATCTTCCCCCAGGAAATAACATTAATAACATTAATACACTTGAGTATATACTTAACTGGCTTTCTATTAATCTCCCTCAAGAAACCATAGTCCTTGGGGATGTTAATATTGATTGGAATTCCTGTACTAGTACAACCCCCCCGCCACCCATATCAACCTATATGGATTCTCACAACATATAAACTGCCCTACCAGAACTAACACACTCCATAACAAAGAAAGTACCCTGGATTGGATACTCACTAATACCCCTCATCAAGCCTACATAACAGGAACCCTTCCAGATGACCTAAGTGACCATTCTCTAACTTACATTATCAAACAGAAAACCAACATAATATTCCCTAACACTTTCAGAACAATACGCTCTAAAAAGCAATTTAACCAAGAACTTTTCCTAACAGAACTAAGACAATGTAACTGGTCACCATTAAAATCTCTCCCTCTAAATGAAGCAGTTGAATACTTCAATTCAACATTCTTAACCATCCTTGACCACCACGCACCAACTCGCTCTATAAGAACCAAAGCTAAGCCCGCCCCTTGGCTCACCAACAATACTAAACAAAAGATCCTTCTTAGAAACAAATCCTGGGCAAAATGGCGATCAACTAAGAATCTAGCAGACCGACAAACCTTTAGAGAACATAGAAATATTACAAAAATAGCCATCCTACTAGACAAAAAGAACTTTTATCTACATTTACAGCAAACCACTCAAAAGGATCCTAGAAAATTCTGGACAAGTATTAACAATCTTCTTTTCCCAGGCCAATCCATCTTACCTAACCCACAAGGCTCAAACCCTGGCAATCCCACACAAACAGCCAATGCCTTCAACTCTTTCTTCACAGACGCCATCCAAACTCTAGCTAGCCACCTATCCCCTGATTCCTCTAACCTGCCCGCCTCTTCTATAAACCTACCTCCTTTATTTCAGTTACAACCAGTATCTACTTCCTTCATTTCCTCCCTTCTCCAAAAGTTAAAACCTAATACTCCCACAGCCGATAAACTGCCTGCAGAATTCTTGCAAAAAGGAGCTAAAGCCATTGCCTATCCCATCTCCATTCTGATAAATAGATCTATAAGTGAAGGAACTATCCCATCTATCTGGAAAATTTCTCATATCATCCCACTACACAAAGGGGGGAACTCCAATGACTTCTCTAACTTTCGCCCTATAGCTTTACTATCCCTATTGCAAAAATTATGGAAAAGTGTATCCATAAACAACTTCTTAACCACCTTCTCCAGAACAACCTACTTGCCAACTGTCAACATGGTTTCAGACCTTCCCACAGCACTACCACTGCTCTGCTGTCATTCACTAACTGCATTAACAACAACCGCAACAAAAATCTTCTCTCATCTGCAGTTTTCATTGACTTATCTAAAGCTTTTGACATGGTTAATCACCAACTACTCCTCCATACACTAAACTCTCTTTCACTCGATCCTCTATCTATGAGCTGGTTCAGATCCTACCTTGAAAACCGCCAGCAGGCTGTACTCTGGCAAAATAAACTATCGAATCACCTCTCTATCTCCCTTGGGGTCCCACAGGGCTCAATACTAGGCCCACTCCTATTTTCCATTTATATTAATGACCTGAGTTCTGCTATTCCTTACTCTGCCTGTATTCAATATGCAGACGACTCTACCATAATCTGCTCAGCCTCCTCTCAAACTGAACTTCATAATCTTACTCAAAAAGCTTTCAACACTGTAGAACAATGGTTCTCACACCGCTGCCTCCTCTTAAACCCCAAGAAAACTAAACTACTACTCTTTACACCAACCTGAAAGTCCACCTCTTTCCATTTCAATCTCACTTCTAACAACAGTACTCTTATCACTCCTGAACCAACCACTAAACTGCTAGGAATAACAATAGACAACAATCTTAACTTTGACACTCATATAAACACCACAATAAAATTAGTTAACAAAAAACTAGGATCCCTTTACAGAATTAAACCCTATCTTACACCAGAAGCTAGGACCACTATAGCCAGAACTCACCTAACCTCCACTCTCCTCTATGCTTCTCCTATATACACCAATCTCTAAAAACAACCTCAATAAACTAGCAACATCCTATAACAATATTGCTAGATTTGCAACAGGCTCTCCTTTTAGAACCCATCACTGCCTAAATTTACGACATCTAAACTGGCTAGAACTACTTAACCAGCTCCAACTTCACCAGCTTACAATAATCCACAAGACCCTGTATCAACCTAGCAACACCCCAATACTCTCTACCCTAATTACACCTTATAATAATCTCAAAAATCTACGCTCCTCAAACAAACTACTGATCAATACTACTAAACCCAACAACTCAGCAGGTGAATCCTTATTCTCGAACGCTGTTGGAAAAATATGGAATAAACTACCATCAGAAATCACTTCTCAGTCTTCTCTCTCACTTTTTAAAAAGAACCTAAAACTATACTTCCATAAACACTGGCTATGCTCCTGTACTAACCCAGACTAATTATTTTCCTATACTCTATACCTCACCCTACATCCTTTCTTTTCTTCCATTTACATATTCTTTAAAATACTATTATACAACATATATGTATCTTGCACCTGATCATGTAATCACTAAGTGTTTTGCAATTTGTATGTACCTGTGGGTGGGGGAGGGATAAAAAAAAAAAATATATATATATATATATATATATATATATATATATATATATTTTTTTTTTTTTTTAATTATAATTAGCTTTTGTAATACTTGCTGTTTTATAATATCTGTAATAACTTCTGTTTTAACTATGTATGATTTCTTGGAGCTTTTCTCCCCGGGCCTCTACTGAAAATGGACATGTATCCAGCTAGACTAGCCCGGTCAACAAATGTAAAATAAATAAATAAATAAATAAAAATAAATAAATAAATATTACATGGTAGACAGGTAGGTATTATCCAATTCTTGTTTATGTAACAATATATGGGGAAGCAGTGTGGGTGATTTTAACTATATATATTATTACTGAGGACATGATACCAGGGAAAAGAGTCACTTGGCATATCCAAAACAACCACTAAATTATTTTTTCATCTGTAGGTGAATGTGAGAAGAGAATCTACCCTAGATCTAACAAGATCTTAGAAGGATCTTATAGTTGTTACTGGAGGAGACTGCTGGGATTTTTTACTTTTTGCATAATGATACACTTTCTGAAACTCTCTACTCAGGCTGAGCTGTGGAGACAGCTAGAGCAGATTTAGGTAACATTTGCTATGGGCCTTGGGGCTAGGTGTTATTTATTGTTCCATTTGTCTGCACTATCAGTTTTTGCTAATCTGGTATACAAAGCACTAAATGCAGTGTCCTTAAAATAGATTCTTTATGAGTCCTCTTCATTGCTTTCATCAGCTGCAGACCCTTTTTCACCAAAAAAAAAAAAAAAAGGCTGAAGAAAACGCTTGCGTTTTATACACAAAACTGAAATCCCATCTAGAATTTAAACAAACAGAGTCATAACTATGATGCATGTTTCTTATTGATCAGTACTGCAGTCGCATTAGCTATATGGGTTATCTCCTGACAAGGATATAATAGCTGGCCAGCTTTAAAAGCTTAAGGGCACCTTCCACATGCCCAAACTTCAAGCAGCTCAAGCTGAGCTGACTAAAAGACAAGTCCGGGTGCAAACCCTTTCAGAGCTTTACTGCTGCCAAAGAGTACTCTCCTTTGAGGCTTTTGGGGAACAGCAGTCAGCTTGTACTTTCCTTAGCTGGGCAGGTAAGTTCCCTCTGGGGGAAAAAATCTTCCAATTTCTTATTCTTTACTCATGTTTTATTATTTTCCTCTTCAGGGAAGTTATTTTAAAGCTAGGAGTGTTGTGTTTTAATGGATTGTCTCAAGACAATAATGTACATTTAAATGGAGAGCTCTTTGTTTCTGTCAGCTTAAAAGTGGTGTTAGCTAACTGATAAAATATTTTCTGAAGAAAAACTGAGTTTATTTTAATGTTGTAGGGATGTTATAGTGATTGAAAGTGTTTTTTACTGTCTTTTTTTTTTCTGTCTTAAAAAAAAAAGTAATGTTTGTAGACGGGTAGTTTTACTGGCATTGTTGCTTGTTTTCTCCAGGATTATATGCACTATTTTCAGCTTGACATGAAAGAGATTGTCATTCCCATAGTTGGTCTTTCTTCCAGCTACAAAAATAAAAAATTAAACAAACAGGCATTACGACCACAGCAGGTTACCAATTTGCTTAGCCACAGGTGGATGACTCCACTGTGGCCATTTGTTGTACCTTAAACTACTAATTTCTTACACTGGATCCCTCTGGTGTAGCACCTACACCCCTAATTCTTTTTTCAGATAATCCAAATATGACATAGCTAATAGAATTACTGCTGTACTTACAGATTTTAATAAACCATACCCTCATTTTAGAAAGCTATTATACCAAAATGCATTGTGAAAAGGCATTTGGACAACTATTAATAGTTGCCAAATACATGAAGAACCAGGGTTAAACATTGCAGAAGAAATGCCAGGGCTACATTCTCAAAGATAAGTGGCTAAGTAAAAACAATACACACACTAGCACTATATTCATAAAGATATATGGCTGAGTAATGCTGTTCTTTGAGGTCATTGTCATGTGTTCACATGTGGCCAATGGCAGATTAATCTGAAAAACTAATAATTTAACATTGCCTGTTAGAGCATTGAGTAAACTTACACTGTAAGCAGTGGGCTGCTCTCCTGCTACTACTTTAGCTGGTCTCAGAGGACAGAGCTGGAGAAATAACTGATTATGACATTGTACCGAAACCAGGCAATGTACAGAAGGAAACTGGAGTGAAGAAACTTATTGCATCCATAGTAAGTGTAATATGTTATTATAACATACTCTGACTGCTTGGCAGTGTTTCATTTAGTTATATTATTGCTGCTCATTGTTTTATAAAGAGGTTCATAGGCGGTTGCTGGGCTATTGACGCAAAGATCTTTATAAGGCTAGCTATGTATACCCTAAATAATACTAGAGAAACCCAATATAAAGGATCTTGCCTACACTCAAGATCTTAGCAAGCAATGATTGCCCATATCAAGAAGGGTCATAGGTGAAATCCCTGGCAGGAAATTTTTGTTGTATAACTTATTAATGCTAGGTTTCCACCAGGAAGGCTTGTTTTTTCTTGAGGATCTTGTTTTTATCCTTTCAGGTACAACTGTGACAATGCATTTGTGTAAGTGTTTGTGCAGGTCATTTGTGTATACCTTAGTACAGTTGTCAATGCCATCTGTGGGAACAGGAGCTTGGAAATTATTTATGCCATCCCTTAGGAGGGTATCATTAGCCTTGGTGAAATTTCTTACCCTGATTTCACCTAAGAGGGGTTCAAGTGTTATAGCTACTTCAAATGTGACTGATGTGTGATCAGATTTAACCAGTGAGGATCCTATACTTGTTGTGGTATAACAGTCACCAATGTTGGTGAGGACCAGACTGAGAATATTTGAGCCCCTTGTGGGGTTGCATACTATTTGTTCCAGGGCATGAGTGTTAACAAAGTCCAGGAACCTTTGTAGGAGCATGTTGGTACTCATCAAAAACCGAGAACAGAGAATCCACTTCAGAATTGCGTTAATGGTGTGATGCCCGTGCCCTGGCCCAGCAATCAAGGAGCCTCAATCCTCGCCACTAATACCAGAGAGGGTGTCTCATATAAGAGAAAAGGATAATAAATACACACAGTAAAGTGCAATTTCCCTTAAGAGCACACAGAGATCACAGTCAGTCTGGGGCTGGTTGCTCCCTTGCTCTCCAGGTCCCCAATAAGACTCCCCACTGGCACAGCTATAGGGTCCAGATCTCAGCCTAGCTGGCAAGCTAACCTCCAGTACCCTCTCTATCCAACCAGTGCTTCATGTCTCTGCCCAAGTAGCTGACACACACACACACACACACACACACACACACACACACACACACACACACACACACACACACACACACACACACACACACACACTTTGAGATAAGTATTTATACAACTTTACAGACACACTTGGGAAAGACTGACACAGATTCTCCAGCTGTGCCCCTATGCCCAGACTATACGGTAGTAATTCCTGCCACCACCAGCTAATAGTTATCAGCTACCCAAAGGCCCTACAAAGGGTGTCCAATTATTACTGTGCAATAGTATTATCCCATAGTAATGTAACTAAGCAGCCAAGGCTTATTGGAAGGGCTTAATACAGGATCACTTATAAGTATGCAATGTACTCTAGAGCTTAATTTATCTCTACATAAACCAGCCACAGTTGAAAAGGGTTTAGAAATATTTAATAATAAATACTAAAAACACAAGAGAATACTACTACACCACAGTGCTATTCGAGAGTTCAGAGATCACAAAGAAATACTTAAAACAATACAGTAGGAAAGTTCTGACATAACAGAAACACACTTATTCTAATCTTTTCAAATTACTAGCTATTGCTACAAGAAAACATGCTTCTCAAGTAACTTACTTACATAGAGCATAAGGCAATGCTAAGTTGGATGTCCAAGATCAAAATGCTTACAGACTCTCTCTGAGCAATAGTTTTTAAAATCACTAACAAACATTTCTGCTGGGCCCTCCCGGGTTACATAATTTTGGACACTAAGCCTGGGGTTCCCAGACCAACAGGCTACATTATTTAGCAAGCTAACACCTGCTCAGCAAGCTACAAAAATAAAAGGCATTTCACATGTACACTCTAGTAATTATTCCTTAAGTTAAAACAATAGAAAGAATGTGCTAGCCCAGACAGACTGACTCTGAGCTCTAGAGAACAAAGGATAGCTTTGAAATAATTGTAACTTCAAAAGAAAGATTTGAAATGCTTTACTTAGTTTTCCTTACAGCAGATGGCAATGCTGCTACAATCTTGAAGTGCAACATTTTACAGTATTTTCATTCATTTTAGAAACAAGCCTGTATTTTACATTTATATTTAAAATGCCAGAATTATATATCAAATTCTATTTGACTAGGCTGGCAGCCTTCACCCATCTTCCCCAAGCTTCACATTTCTTCACCCATCTCTACTCAATCTTCACAAATGGGTTAAAAATCAAGTCAGTTGAAATTAGTCAATACAAATATAAAAAGATAAGCACTTTTGTTTTGATCATGCAAAAACGTCTTGGTCTGATGAAGTTTTTGCATGGTCAAAATGAAAGTGCTTATCTTTTTATATTTGTATTGAATAGTTTCAACTGACGTGATTTTTAACCCATTAAAGTGATTCTGAAGCATTTTGGAATCATGCTTTTGTCTGGATTCCCTGTTCTTAGTTTTTGATGGTATTTTCTGTTCCTTTTGCTGCATGTGTCATGTTGCTACTCATATAAGTTTCCCAGTCAATGGATGGATAGTTAAAATCACCTGTGACTAGAGTGATTGGTTGCAATTTTATTGACTCAAGATGGTCCAAATAAGTAGCATGGGTATCTTGGTTCCTTGAAGGGGGCTTATAGCTAATGATGACTTGAAGGGGGTTTTACCTACAATTAGTTAAATTTGAAGTAACTCCGTGGAGTTTTCCTGTCTAACCAGTCTAGAGGTGTATTTATCTTTGATAAAGATAGATACTCTTCCCACTTTGGTTTTCACACATTCATTTTGCAGTCTGAAAGTGTGGAAGGCAGTGTAGCCTTGCAAGGCTGGGGTATTCTCTGAGCCCTGAACCAAGTTTCTGTGACAGCACAGATGTCAACATCCTCCAGGGAGAGGAGTGTTTCCACAGAATGCAGTTTTTGATGTAAACTCCTAGTGTTTAGCAGCAAAACCTTTAATTTATTTGTGAGTGATATTTTCATGTAGAAAATTTTGTTCTTAAGGCCTTTCCTAAATAGGCACTATGAGAGAGGCAAGCACCTTAGCTAGAAGATGAAAGCTTAGAGGTGACAGGTGAAGACCACCTCTGGCAAAGCAGCATGGTCTATCAACCATGTCATCACAGGCTGACAGGAACTGGACCCCCTTAGAATGACACCAGAAACTAAGCCAATTGTTACAGTCAATCATTTTTTGTTTATATTGTGGTGTCATCATAGGTGAGGGTAGAACTCAAGGCTAGGGACATACCTACCTGGGACACATATTCATAGAGCTCAATCATGTCTCTCTTCATATAGTCCAGTGAGGTATATCTCAAGTCAGTCACACCAATTTATTTATTTTTTGTCTTCTTTTGCTGCTTAAATATTGCAGGTTCAAGGATTTCCTTTTTTGGTTCTTAGTTTGCATAAATGCATACTTATATTAGTACTAATACTAGTATTCTAAATAAAGTTCATGGTCTCCACACATTACTACACCTTTACTCACCTGACATAACCATTTTGACTGAAACCTGGCTCAAACCACATATCAAAAACAATGAAATCCTCCCCCCAGGATATAACCTATACAGACTTGACCACCACAATAAATGATGAGGTGGAGTAGCAATAATGTTCAAACAAGATCTAGCACTAGAATTCATCAGCACCACACTTCCCATGTTTAGCAAGGCTGAAATACTCCTCTCTAAATTGAAAATCATCAACAGCAAAACCTAATCATCATGGCCATCTACATCCCCCCAAGTGAAAACTCAAACACAGTTGAAGAGAATCTTCACTGGCTATCCATATCCTTCCACCAAGAAACCATCATATTGGGGGACCTCAATACTGATTGAGTTACTTATAACTCTAATAATCCCACCAGTTTTATAAATTTACATGGATTCTCGCAATTCATACAAGACCCCACCAGTATACACAAAACCTCAAACAGATACTCCATTCTAGACTGGTCCCTCACCAACAAACCACAAGCATCCACTCAAACAGGTTGCCTCCCCAACAGCATCGGTGACCACCAGCCCACCTACCTACTTAGACACAACCTCAGTCCTCTTAGAGAATCAATCTACTGGAGAGTCCATAACAAGAAAAAACATAATACCCAGACATTTATTTTCTTAATCCAGCAAATTAACTGGTTCTCCTAAACATCCAACCACTAGATGCTGCAGTGTAACACTTTAATACCTCCTTCCTTAATGTACGGGACAGCCTAGGCCCATGCAGATTAGCTATAATAAAAAATCCCCACTTGCCTTGGCTATCAAACAATGCCAAAGACCTCCTAAAATAAAGGGATAAGGCATGGAAACACTGGTTAACTAACAAAAGCAATGACAATCTACTACTGCACAAACAGTTTAGGACCAAAACTAAATCCCAAATAAAAGCTGCAAAAAATGTATTACATCACTGCAGAACAAAAACACCAAAATACCCCTAAAGAAATTCTGGGCCACTATGAATACACTCCTGCAACCTGGAAATACTTCAAACCCTAAACCCACCATACCTCCCAAACACAATAGCACTGCATCACAATTCAGTTCCTTCTTCATAAACTCAGAATGCTCTGTTATTAAAAACAACCAAAACACCACTCCTATCATCCCAGCTACCAATAGCGAAGTCACAAATGCCTTCTTCTTTAAACTTGTTCCAACCTGTACCATAAAAAAACCTGCTCAGTAAACTAAAGCCCACCAGCCTAGCTGCAGAAAACCTCCCTGCAGAATTCCTCAAATCTGCCTCAGATGTCATAGCCTATCCCATTTCTATCCTAATTAACTGCTCTATCACCAAAATCTATGTCCCTCTAACCTGGAAAATCTCCTACATCACTCCTTTGCACAAAGGAGGCAACTCTGATCACCATTCTTCCACCCCTCTCCAAAATATTAGAAAAATGCATCCATTCTCAGCTCCTAAACCACCTTCTGTCCAACAACCTCCTATCACACACACAGAACATGTTTTTTGCCCCATCACAGCACCACAACCACCCACCTCAGATTTACCAACACAATAAATCAGCACAGAAATCATAACAAATATGTCTCCACCATCTTTCTAGATCTCTCTAAGGCCATTGATACAGTTTCACACCAGAAACTGTTGTCAGAGCTAGCCACTTTAAATATTAGCCATACTTCCCTACTATGTTTCCATAGCTACCTCACCAACTGCCAATAAGATGTAAGATGGCAACAAGAGCTATCATCCCTACTCCCTGTCAACATAGGAGTGCCATAAGGTACCATACTAGGCCCCCTACTCTTCACCAACCAACTGCACAAATTCACCCCTCATGCCTCAGTCATCCAATATGTGGATGTCTCAACCCTCATATGTAATGCATCATCCCTCAAACAGCTACAGATTACCACACAACAATCCTTCCTTGAAGTTGAATCCTGGCTAACTAAAGCAAACTTCATACTAAACCCCCAAAAAAACAAACTGATGCTTTTTCTCCCCACCAAAACTCCAATCCCTCCAACCACCTTTCAGATACATTCCTCCAACAGCACTACTATAACCCCCACCACACAAACTAAACTATTAGGAGTTACAATTGATAACAAACTGAAATTTGATCTACACCTATCTCAAACTATTAGAAAACACATATCAAACTTGAATCTCTATACCACCTTAAACCTTTCCCTACTAATTGATCAAGACTAGACATTGCCAAAACTCAGCTCTTATCCACTCTACTGTATGCCTCCCCCATCCTCACCAACGTTAGCAAATCTGACCTTATTAAACTCAAGTCCTGCTAGAACAAAATAGTAATGCTTGTCATACCTCTCAACCTTTTAGAGCAAAAAAATCTGGACAAAGCCTAAAATGATAGGGGACAAATAGGGACAGAATATTGCTCCTACAAACTTAGAAAGTTGATAGACCAATAGGTTTTGCATTAGCATGAACTTTCTGAAGGATGTGGAGTCCTAAACTCAAATGTTTGTCATTATTTAATGCCTTCAATACTCTATTTGCCAGAAAAATACAGATTTTAGGAGGAACACGCCAAAAATATGAGATAAAATCCTGGACATTCTGCGAAAATCTATACAGTTGAGAGCTATAACTCCCCACACAGATCCCACAGTTGTGATGTTTACAACAACTAAAATGGTTAGAAATTCCCCAACAATTAACATACACCTAACTCACTCTCTCGCATTGCTTAGTATACCAGCCAAACAGAACCCAGCCTTACAACAACTACTCCAACCATATGCAAATACTCAACCACTCTGATTCTTGCACAAAACACTCCTTCAAGTGTCTAAAAGTAACAGAAAAGCTGGGGATACCTTTAATTTCACCACATTTCTAAAACACAATTCCCCAACATATTCTAAAGACTACCAACCCCATAGAATTAAAAAAAAACTGCTAAAAGTCCACCTTGCTAACATGTGGATCAGCTCCTGTATCAGTCCAGGCAAACTTGCATCCACACGCTTCTCCCCTGCATACTCTCCACTTCCAAAATAGACACCATCAGAGACTCCTTACCTACATATCCATCTCCTCTCCATCATTCTCCTACCTTTACACCTCCTCCCCCATAACTCTAGGATAACAGAGCTAACAGTACCAACCTTCTACAGACTATAAGGGAACGCAAGTATTATCTTCATAATGCAAATCCACAAAAACAATTTATCAATGTATCATGTACCTATCGTCCAAAAATGTATATGTATAATTCCATTTGTATGTAAATCCACACCTGCTTAAAAAGAAAAAAAGGGGGGATTTCTAATCTTCTTATATTGCTACTGTAAACTCTGTAACTATGCCTGTGATATATATATATATATATATATATATATATATATATATATATATATATATATATATATATAGATATTCCAACAATTGCCAATGGATATATGTAACCATGTTTTGCAACACAACTGTTAATGTATATTTTACTTCAGAGCTTTTTTCCCCAGGCCTCCACTGAAAATGGGCTTCCACCCAGATGGACTATCATAGGTTCATAGGTTCATACTAGGTTATCTGCCCTAGGGCATTCATAAACCTAGCCAGAGTGTGTTTGGCTTTCGCCACCCATTTTAAATTAATTTTGCTATGCCCTTTTTCGAGGTTAATATACTGTGCCTCTGTCTAACAGTGACACAGAAGTGATACCCGGGGTAAACCTACGATCTACCATCCACTCATCAAGATTCATCTTGAAGAGAGTCAATGAGGGACTCTGCCTAACCTGGACTGGAATTTTATTCCAGAGTGAAGGGAGCCTCTGGATTATGAATCTGTCCCACCAGCATGTCCTATTTATTTCAGTGCTGAGGTTCAAGTCTCTCGAGCGCGCAGCTCGATGGAATTTGGATTTTCTGAGGTGCAGCACGTCCATTAATTCCGTGTTGGACATGGCTTTATATGTCAGGCACAGTTCGCCTCTGAGCAGGTGGTATGCCACTGAGTAGAGCTGGAGTTTCTTTAACCGGGCAGCATATGGCATCTGTTTGAGCCCTTTGAACCTCTTGGTGAGATACTTTTGGGGTCTTTCCAGTTGCTGCAGATGTCTGGTAAGGTACATCCCAAAAGGGGCATTGTACTCAATTATGGGCCTGATGAGGGATGAGTAAAGAGGCACGATGACCTCCCCTGATCTAGATGTGAATCCCTTCATGATTAGGTGGGCTATATAAAATGTTTTTCTAACCACTTTGGCCACGTGGTTGTCAAATGAGAGATTGCTATCAACTTGGGTCCCCAGGTCCCTAATTACTTCTTCTGTACTTAATGGATTACCACCTATGTGGTAATTTGTGGGCACTTTGTTTTTGCCAAAGGGGATGACTATACACTTTTTGGCATTTAGCTTGAGGCCATGGCTCTGGCACCAGTTGTCTGTTTCTATTAGGCCCTTTTGGAGGATGCTTGTGTCGGCTGGAGAGTCGATTATGGTGCCCAGTTTGCAGTCATCTGAGAACTTGGTCAGCCACAGTCCTTCCGTGTTGGCCTGTACCTCCGAGAAATATATACCGAACAAGAGAGGTCCCAGGACTGAGCCTTGTGGGACACCACTTGTAACTGGTTTGGAGTCTGACATGGCTCCAGCAATTCTAACCATGTGGGTTCTGTCCTTGAGCCAATTTGCAACCCATCTAGTGACATAGGGGTTTATATTTAAGCTAGTGAGCTTATCTATAATGCCCGAGTGGGGTATTGTATCGAAGGCTTTTGCGAGGTCCAGGTAGGCTGTGTGGACCACCTTCCCCTCGTCAATGGCCTTGGTGACTGTTTCAAAGAAATTGACCAGGTTTAAGAGGCAGGATCTGCACTTAACAAAGCCAAACTGGGTAGGATCCAGTGTCTGTAGGTCCCCAATATCTTTATTTATGAGGTCCATAATGATCCTTTCCATAGCTTTGCAGACCAAGCTAGTCAGGCTTATGGGGCAATAGTTTCCAGGATCTGTTGAGGCACCACCTTTGTGGAGAGGGACCACTGTTTGCTGTACGCCACTCTTTGGGTACATATCCTGTAGTAAGGCTGAGATTGAACAGTAGTTTTATGTTTGGGTTTAGCTCTTCTTGGAGTTCATGTAGGACGCAGCCCGGGACACCGTCTGGTCCCATTGATGCTGTGTTTTTTGCTTTGGAGAGGGCAGCTCTTACCTGAGCATCTGAGATGTCAGGGGGGCAGCACTCTGCTGGGATAGATATTTGCCCTTTTGGTGGGGAGGGGCGGGATGTTTGTGCTGAACCTGTCAGCTAGGATGTTGGCAATGTCTGTGGGTTCGATGTATTTTTTGTCAGTTTGGACTAATTCTGAGCATATCTGGGAATTCCCACCCAGGTTCCTAACATAACTAAAGAAAGCCTTGTGATTATCCTTAGTGTTCTGTGCAATTTTTTTCTCGAAGCTGGCCTTAGATGATTTTATGAGTGCCCGTAGTTTTTTGCTAATACTGATCAGAGATGCCTTCTCTTTTTGGGATTTTGCTCTATCATGTAGTAGCTTCCTCCTTCTCTTGTATAGTTTGTTTATGGCTGGGGTCCACCAGACAGGACATTTGCCTTTGGAGGATTGGGTCTTGGTTTTATTTGGGATTGCATGATCCATGCATTCCTGAAGGTGTTCATAGAATGCGTTTATAAAGGATTCTGCAGTCTGGGCCGAATTTTCCACAGGCTTGGGGGCTTTGAAGGATTCCACCTCGGATTTGAGAAGTGTGAAATTTGCTTTAGATAAGTTTTTCACTGTGGTTTTCTGGGCAGGGTGTGGGGTCGGGATGTGAATATCCAGTGAGATTAGTTTATGGTCTGATGTTACCAGTGAGAGATACACTTCTAGTCTGGAGCATAGAGTCCCCATGTTGGTGATGATCAGGTCCGGTATGTTTTCCCCTCTTGTGGGAGTGGTAACAAGTTGTTCCATAGCATTTGAGTTTATAAATTCTAGGAACCTTTGGGCTAGGGTGTTGGAGCTAGAGTAATGCTCCCAGTCTATGTCTGGGTAGTTAAAGTCACCCAATATAATGGTGTTTGGAGAGACCTTCATATTTTCCAGTGTTCTCAGGAAGGCCGAGTGGGGTTCCTGGGTTTGAGAGGGTGGTCTGTAGCAGGCTATAAACTGGAAGGCAGTTTTACCCACTGTTAGTTGCACATGGATAGTCTCTGATGCTTCATGCTGTGCCACCAACATGGAGGTGTGGGTATCTTTGACGAATATTGATACTCCCCCTCCTTTTGTGGTTCGGTCCAAGTTTTGGGGCCGAAAAGCATGGTATGAGGTATAACCTGGTAGTGCTGGGGTGCTCTCGGGAGCCTTAAACCAGGTTTCTGTTACTGCACAGATATCAATGTTCTCCATGCTAAGTAGAGTTTTGAGTGCGTGCATCTTGAGGTTTAGACTTCTGGCGTTGAGTAGCATTACTCTTAGTTTCTTATCCCTTGTGATAGCTATGGAGGTGGGTTTGTCTTTTGAGCCTTGCCTAAAAAAGGCACTATGGGGGAAGCAAGAGCCTTGGCCAATATCCGAAAGCCCAGGGGTGACAGGTGCAAGCTGTCCCTAGCGAAGCATTGTGGCTTGTCGAGCATGTCATCCCAGGCTGACAGGCATTGGATCCCCTTTGAATGACACCAATACTTAAGCCAATTGTTGAAATTGATCATCTTGTCTTCATATTGTGGCATCATTCTTGGTGAGGGTAAGATGCTACTCAAGGTCAGGGTCATACCGGCCTGGGCTACATGCTCAGAGAGCTCCTCTATGTCTCTTTTCATGTAGTCCAGGGAGGTACGTCTCAGGTCATTCACACCAGCATGGACAATGACCGAGTCATATTTGTATTTGCCTTGGAGTGACCTGAGTGCTTGTGTTATGTGGCGGATCCTAGCGCCCGACAAGCAGATCACTGTGACCTTCTCCTTGTTCAGCCTGATGTGCGGGACATCAGTGTGCCTGACGATAGAGTCACCTACTACAAGTGTATCAGGTGTGTTGTTTAGCCTTAAGGGCTGTGACTGTTCGGCACACTGGCTTTGTGAGCTATGTCTTGCGTGTGTTTTGTTTTGGGGTAGCGGTTGCTTGGGTGTCTGCTTTGGAGGTCTCTGCTGCTTAGGCAGATTTTTATTTAGAGCCTCCGAGTATGTTTTTGTGTGTTTATCCCGGTAAATAAATGTAAATCCAACAAACAAACAAAAAAAAAACCAAACACAAAAATAAATAAATGCATTATATTTATTGTAATGCAGAAAGCTACAGAAAGCTATTTCTCCCTTTGTTACTTGTTTTATAAATGCTATTCATTAAGAACGAGGAAGTGATAAATATGAGTGTATCAACAAAATATTATAATTTCAGGATACCACCATGTTTTCTTTTGAATCTAAAATGTCATGAATGGGCAGCTTGAGTGCCTGTGTATTGGAAAAATGGGAAACAGAAAGAAAAATGAAAAAATAAACAGCTTTAGATTTAACAGTTGTAGTGGAACACTTACAATGTAAATATTGTAAAACAATTCAGCATCTGTGGCTACTTAATAAATAATGTGATTTGTTCTTCTTTTCATCACAAACAATTAACAAATTCACTGAATTAGTAGCCAATAATATAAAATAATACAATGCAAAATAATCAGAAATACATTACGAAATTGGATCAAAGGCCACAGCAGTGCAGGCATATTGATTGTTTATACCCCCCCCCCCAACACACACACACACAATTTGGGTAAATGAAGAGAAATTTGCAGTTTAAACTGATCACATCATTGTTTGTGTTTTGAAGCATTGAAAGATCTGTGTTTTGAAGCATTGGAGGATGGTGATTAATATTCCACTCTGATTTCCCATTAACTTATTTGTATCTGTTTACACTGTACTAAATCAACAATATTTTTTTTTCTTTTTAAATATACTAGTATTGTCTGCCATTGCAATGAGTACAAATGGCAATAATATCAAACATGGTGTTAATATCTAAAATGGTGCTAATATCTAAAAGCAGAAGCAAAAATGTCATGGGTTCTTGTCATGGCATGACTCGCATATCCATATTTATAACCATTCATTTCTCATTTATTGTGAATTATTTATTTATTTATTCCTCATTTTTCTACTATTCTTCATACAGAAAGTCTGTCGATGAAACCTGGAGTCTGTCATTACACTTCTGTGCACACAGCAGACCTGCTGAAATTCAGCTTCTTAATCCTGCCATTTTATGAGCCTATCTATATAGCAGGCAGGAAAGGGACTTCAGTCTGCTGTATCATTTGCCCTTCTCCTAATGTTCTCAACAGACTTCACAATAAGAAAAGTTTATGAAGCATGTAATTTGTCTGCTGCACAATTTTCCAGGAAAGGAGTGAACAGGATTTATAACCAGTCTCAGATGTAGCAACTCACTTGTTTCAAACTCGACACATTTCATTGTTTTGACTTGTCTCTCTCAATAAGAATGAATGAAGGCTTTCCTTCCACTTCATTGCAAAATGGATAGGGCATTTATTTTCTCATCAATGAAAATCTTATCTTTCACTGCACTTCACCTTGACATCCACACTCTACAAAACTGTCCGACTCTCCAGACTCCTATTCCACTTTTGGCAGCTCGGAAGACTGAGTGCCTAATTATAAGATGGTTTTCCTTGTGAAAAATGCCCCACAGTTAATTGCAGTATGCCCATATGTCTCATTCCATAGCTTACTTTTAAATGTTTGCAATTACCTGAAGTTCTGTTACTCTGCTACTGTCTCTTCAAGTTCACTCCAGGTGCATACAAACAGCCTACAGGAGTTGTTACCAGCAATGACTGTTTATGTAGCAAGTGGAGAAATCCTTCTGGACTTGATATTAATGAATAATGCTAGCACAAAGAGTTGTCTGCCAGCTGCACTAAATGATGTGTAAGCTTTTGGACAGTCACCTATGATACCATTAATACTGATAAAAGGACCACCTGAGTATCCATGTATAATTTAATTATATTGCCCACTGTCAACTTTTTTGGACAAAGTCAGCAATATTCATGCTACTATGGTTAATACTGATAACTTTTAGAAAAAAGATCTAGTTGACGTGTGCAAAACTGATACGTGTGTGAAAAGTATATCTACTTTAATACAGCCTTTTAAAAACTCAATACATTAAAATGCTGTAATGAAAGAAGCATGATATAATTTGATGTACTATGTGACATTTGTCCAAACAGACACAATTGTCATAGAGGAACAATTTTACAGTTTTACCAGTTCTGCATCAGAAATGAGTATATTCTGCCAGTCACTTAAACATCATAGTGAGGGCAATATTTTTTTCCATCCACATCTATAATTTCTAATGTAGGTGTGGCATGCTTAATTCCTGGTATGATATGTGTAAAGGCAGGTGTATTCAGAAGCCAGGTAAAATATGTTTCATCAGCAGTACTTCCTAGGAAAGATACTGATTTAAAGTGTAGGAATTCCAGGGGTAAATGACTATCAGCTGTAATGTTAAGGAATGGTAATAATCTTGTACAGAGGCACAGATCAGCACATGTTGCAATGTACAAAAATGTTAAACTATTAAAACTTCACTCATAATATGCAGTTCCATGCATAAATTAGTGTGTTGTTGCATATCTTAATTCATACAATGCAGCAGTTACATAAATGCATCTATTTTATACTGGGTCTACAAGGTATAGGGTCACGATTCCAATATGGAGTTAAACATCCATTTCAGCAGTCCAATCTCTGCCAACAACCTATCACTCTTCTAAATTACTAACTCCACTGCAGAACTGCTATTCTGCTCCCATACCCTACTTCACTAGAGATTTGTACTTCTGAAATGGTTAAACTATCACTTTCCTGTTAATGTACTCCACAATAACTAACCCAAATGTCATTTGGAATGAACTGCAGTGGTGGTGCTGCGGTAGCATTGTCGCCTCACAGTAAGACGTTGTCCTGTTCGATTCTCATCTAGAGCGTCTTCTGTGTGGAGACATGTGTGAATGGGCGTACCTTCGTTGAAGGTTGTGCATCAGGGCCGGCAACTCGGCACGTAAAAATCTACTGCCAATCATTAGCGGACTGGAGTTCCGTTGTGGTGACCCCTAACCGGAAAAAGCCAAAAGACACAACAACAACATTTACAGCGACTCTGTAACACTAGCATTTCTTCCTACATGTTTGCCTACTCTCTACTAGATACACTTGTTTTCTGCTAATGTATTTCTGCATTCATTTATTTCTTAGACATAGAAATCCTTAATTCTCCAAATGTTTAGTTAGTTACAGACTCAATATAGAAAGTTTTGTCCACTGACAACTACTGCTACTCTGTATTCAAACACATTTCATCAATTGTACTCTATTTTACTCTCTGAATAATGCATATATTATGCTTGATATCCATGTTTATAATTGTCTATGCACTTTGTATACTTGTATTGTATTACCTATGGAGCTTTTCTCCCTGGGACTCCACTGAAAATGGGCCCTTCTTGGCCCAGTGGACTTCCCCAGTCTTCAAACTGAAATAAATAAATAAATAAATGTCAGCAACCTATCATGTACCCGTACAGGAAGATGTGTTACCTGACAGCATAGCACAAAAACATTAAGTTGAATTCAAAATGTTACTACTGGGTATTTTGGTGTACACTTAAAGATAAACCATTTCCAAATCAGAGAGAGCACTATATCGTGCTGCACCAATTTCGGGTGCAGATCAACAGTAGGGCATCTCACTAGCCTACCACAGCACAAATGCTAATAAGGCATTCCAGCAGAGTGGCCTATGCTAATTAGCTGTGTACTCTCCTCCAGAAATTCCTGTGGTAAGGCAATTATGCAGTAGGATGCTTGGTTGCATAACTTACCTCAGCTGCCCGTGTTACTGAACAATGTCAAAAGCTCATGTTCAACTGAACATTAAGTGCTAGGCAATTTAGAGGACAGGTAGTACTGAGGGGAGTGTGTTTGAAGACCTGTGAGTGGTGTAAAGTGTGTGTGTGTGTGTGTGTGTGTGTGTGTGTGTGTGTGTGTGTGTGTGTGTGTGTGTGTGTGTGTGTGTGTGGTGGGAGGTATGTAAGAATGTAAGTGAATGGATGAATGTGCCTGTGAGTGCAATAGGGTGAGGGGGCTATGTTTTTGTGGAAAAACATGAATATATGAATATGTGTGTTTGGGGGGACCGTCATACCTCAACGCACACCTAGAATAACAAGCAAATCCTGCAATATTGTGGTAGTGAAGAACACTAGTTACTAGGGATATTCCATAACATGCCTTAAAGGCATGTAAAAAAAGATAATATAATATTTTTGCAATATGAATGGTGGGGAGGAGGGACACTAGACATCAGGGATACTGTTTATACCATGCCTTAAAGACATTTACAAAAACTGAAATTCTGTATCCTCATCATTGAAACAAAGTTTTATTCAGTAGAGAGGTAACTCTTTTCACCACTGCTAGACAGTGGGATAGATCTTACTTGTTACCCAAGTCTTTGAAAAGAACCAATAAATAAATGAATACAGTGGTGAGGGGTCAGACTCTGCACCCTTGAGACAGCCAGAAGGAGCATTAACCCTGCATGTAACTGAGCAGTTAATCCAAGAGGGTATTTTCTTACATAATAATAAAAAATATGAAACTCTCATGTCTGGCATTATTCAAGGACTGCAAGTATACTTGAGTTACAAAGGATATAGCACATATAAAAGGCAACAGCAGGTGTGATCTATAAAATCAGGGACATTTGAGAAAAATATGGATGTGCCTATCTGGGGGGAAGCTTCAGGGCATAGCCAGGAGGTACCCCAAATGACAGCAGAGAGCTCACTGAAACATTAATAGACCAACAGCTATAGTATCGCAATGCAATTTACAAACATTAAGAGGAATGAAGCACTAATGTCTGACATTATTGGCTGGCTGTAAATATCTGTAATTTATGAAGACTGATAAAAATAAGAAGAACTATCAGGGATGATCTGTCAAGTCAGGGACAGGCAAAAGGTATGTTAGTGTGTGAAAGAGCGTGCATGTGTGAGTGTGTGTGCATGAATGAAATGTGTGCATATGTGTGTATATGTAGGGAGGGTCAATGAGGGGAATACCTGTGCCAGTGTAATGCTTGGTCGCCAGTGGGAACTACCAGAAGAAAGTATTGTTTTGCACTAGCACAACTCAAAGGTGATGCATTGTTGAAACAGTCCCCTTTGGCTGTAGCTCTTACTGCCAACTGTGGGCTCTTTCTAAATCTCGAGGATGACAGTGAAGATATTCTTCATTTTTTAAGCATTTACATTAATTTAAACCAATCTGTGGAAGAGGCACAGAAAGACAGAAGGTAGATATCATCAGAGAAGAATGGAATCTCAACCCTTCTTTAAAAAAATCAAGTTAACTAGCTTACTCTATATATATATATATATATATATATATATATATATATATATATATATATATACATATACACGCATATATATATATATATATATATATATATATATATATATATATATATGGATTCACTTTAGAAGCTCGAAATACTGAAATATCGAAATTTAGTATTTTGCACCCATAAAGTGGAATCCTGAAAAGAACGAAAACTCAGAAGCATGAAATTCAAAACCTCACATACCGGAGATTTTGAATTAGAACTTCTGGTGTTTTGCTGTGGTTATGGATTCTAAGTATTTATGTGTTTTATGTGTTAAGAGTTTTGGGTAGGGGCTGCGGTATGTGTTAGTGTGTTTTGTTGCTGTGACGTGTGTGTGCGAGGAGAATGCAGCTTGTGTGGTTGTGTTTGTGTGTTTTTGTATGTAGTGCATCCTCAGACTTAGAATACAGCAAACAAGCTGATTCTAATGGGGAAAAAAATAAAATCCTCAAACAGGCATTAAAAGAGATGGTGAGGAAGACAACCAAAGTGAGAGAGCGAGTAAGAGGTGTGTGTGTGTGTGTGTGTGTGTGTGTGTGTGTGTGTGTGTGTGTGTGTGTGTGTGTGTGTGTGTGTGTGTGTGTGTGTGTGTGTGTGTGTGTGTGTGTATGTGTACAGGGGGGGGCAAGACTGGAATACTGAACAAAACAAGAAGAATAAATGCTAGACAATGTGAGAATAAAGTTTACCAGTTCTGACAGTTTAGTGTCTGATGCCACTATACTGTTAGTAATGGTAAAGAAGGACTAACTGAATGATTCTGCAGTAAGTCAGCCATTGCACACAGGGAATCTTTGTCACAAATGATGTTGTCACATTGCCATTTCCTCTGATTTATTGACAGTAGTTTAGGCTTCATGCTAAGTCTACATGATTTAAGCATGTTAGTATGATGAGCAGCTGCACTAATCAAAAATGCATGCTGCTCATTGCACGTACACATTTGCAAGCAAGCACATTTTTGTGGCCAGTAATAGTATTCATAGCCATGGAAAGGTGCTTCCAGGCACAAGCACTAGGCAAATGTAAGGTATGAGCATGTACTGTAGTCCAGAAATATTAAGGGCAAGTACAGTGAAAGAATTCTGAAGGAGAGGAAGTTAAATGCGGGACATGTACACAAATAATAATGCTTTATACTGCATAATTACATAATAAGGAAGGGGAATTGAGTAAAGTATAATCATATACTTCAGGCAAATATGTAGAATTGTCATAGAAACATTTATAACATAAATCCTGTGATACTGCTGTAATGATAATTAATGTCAATGACAATGCCAAGATTATGGACATAAGTGAAATGGATGTGATAGGGATATGTAGCTGCAGTGTAACAAAGGGGAGTTAAAATGTGATATAAATGTTAATAAAATGCTGAGCTGAGTTAACAGCAAGGACAGAAGAGACATATAGGTTGAATGCATGGACTACAGTTATTCCATATGAGATGTATATACAGGGAATTTATGTATGTAAGACCACTGTATTCTCCAGACTCAGCATGTATTCACAAGAACAAATACATTTTATAGCTGTTGTCATACCCATCAGAAAGAGACATGGTATTTTGCAAATACCTGTTATTGGCACCCATAGGAGAGGGGTTTATAACCTATAAAAATGTAACTGACAAGCACGTGTTGTATAGGCATACAAATGCTAAATGGCAACATAATAACACACAAAATGCAATATATATCTGATGATGACAGCACAGATCGGATGACATTACATGATTTCCGATTAATCATTGGTAATTTGCAAACATCCCAGAAATTGTTATAATAGGCATGCTCATATGCACTTACAGAAAATAGTAACATCATAGCAATTCAACAGCACTAACACAGAATAAAGTGCTTTAACAGAGGACCAATCACAATTTCTAATGCTCTGGCAGCATGCCATACAGGAAGGCATGTGTATGCAAGCCTTATCTGCCATTAAGCTGAGTAGTTAGATGAAAGCAATTGCAGTAATAAAGTAATATCGGGATGAAGACATGCAATACAAAGTGTAATTACTTTGGAAATAAGTAATGCCTGTGAGCAGTGGATGACATAATAAGCATTCACATCATGTCATATTCAAACACACACCAGGAGAGATATCAGAGCAATGCATACCATTCACAGATACTGTGAAGAAAATGAAAACACTGTCATCTGTGTTAGCATGTTTGGTAGATGTGTGTGTATATTCCCAGATTAACATGTATTGTATGCCAGCATGTCTAATTGATAAAAAGAAAATACATTTTAAAATGTTGAGTATCTCCCTGCTTATACAGAATGTTTAAAGAATCTGTCAGTCTTTTGATACATTTCCAATTTTGCATGTTTTAGAGGGAGATTCTAAAGTGCAAACTGTTTCCCGAGAATCAGCTGAACAAGTGATGTCATTAGAATGTTCCTGGTTGCTAGGTGATTATCTTAACAGCTGATTGACAGGAAATGATCTTTTTTTAAACAGCTGACTGTTATTTTTAAAATAAGACAGTTGAGACTGTTAAGCTGGGCAGTCTGTGAAGAGCAGCAGTTAGTGAAGAGTGCTGTGCAGTGATACACAAGAAAAAGGACTCACCAGAATTATAAACCTGCCTTTGCATTGCTGTTATGTTTTAGATTAGATCAGGGATAGTATTCTCTAGTTAGATCCTATTGTTTAATTTTATATTTCTTGGATTAAATTCTGGTGTTTATTGAAAGGTATTGATTTACATTATTTCAATCATTTTACTTATTATTAAATATTTTTCATTATTTTACTTTGTGGCTGGACAATCAGTGTGTTCTTTAGAGATTAGAAAATGTTTATAGCCATCTGATACCCTCCAGGTAACCTTGAATGCCTGGCTGCTTCTAGTCATAGCTATTGTTTATCTTGATATTTAATTTTTAATACCTTGATCACCCTTTAAAGGGTGTGTAGACCTGTCTGACTTTGGTGGCAGAGTTTACCATTTGTATTGGGGAGGAGACACCACTGGAAATCTTTGTCAGGCTTCCCATAAGTGTTTTAGTGTATGAGATTTAAATTTATTTTGAGTGTGAGTGAGTCAGAGGTCTTAAACTGGAACACATTGCTCTGATGTGTATGATAAGGGATTACGTTTGGGATGGACAGAGGTATATAGTCCAGTCCCAGGAAAATAGAGTGTGTTCCTGATGTACTCTTAAGGGAAATTGTGGAATGTTTCTCTTATGTGCTCTGTGCTCTGGTGTCTTTCCATGATGGTCTCACACTGGAGTCAGTGTTGAGGTTTGAGGCTTCTTAATTACTGACCCGGATTTTAAGTGGGGGGCATCACATTTATTGTTGGCAGTCTGGTGGGATCTTGACTGGATGTCACATTTATTGGTGGCAGCTTACTGAAATTATTAATTGAATTTCAGTAGCCTGTGTGTAGTTGTCATTATGGTGTGCACTCTTGGCAGCAACAAGGTAAACAGTCAGAATTTCAAAACACCACAGTTCTATTTTTTTAGTGAGATAGTCAGGGATAGCAGGCAAGGATGTGAGCAGAAGATTTTAGCAAGCTGACAAAGATTCAGTTCACTAAGGAGTGTGAAGCCAGAGGGTTGGTGTATGCCAGTCTGACCAAGGAAGCAATGATTTCAGCCTTGTTTGCAGCCACAGCTCAGACCAGCTGTTTGGAGAATATCCAGTTTGGTGTTGATGATGTGCAACCTGCTGAGATGGGCAGTCAACATTTTCTTCAGAGGACTTGAGAATCCATCTGGAGTTAGAGAGACTGTGCCTGGAGGCCATGGACAGAATGCAATGCCTGGAGGCTGAGGAAAGGGAGAAGCAGTGCCGATATGAACTGGAGGCTGAGGAGAAACAGGGTCAATATGAACGGGAAGTCAAATGACTGGAGGCCAGATGTTTTGAACTGGAATCAGCAGAGAGACTGAGGTGTTTAGAAGCTGAGGATAATGAAAGACAGCATGAAGAGAATGAGAGACAGTGCCAGCATGAAATGGAGCTTCTTATCCTTCAAGGGGGTCATTGATGTAATGGGGAAGGGAAAAACTGGACCTCAGAAGTTGTAAAGGTCAGTAAACTTTTTCGTCAGTACAGGGATGAGGATGACTTTGATAGTTTTATTCATATTTTGCGAGGGTATGTAGACCCTGCCAGACAGGGTTTCAGGGAAGTAAATATTGTGGGAAGAAATATCCAGGGAATTGTTTTGGCTAGGCTTATATAGGCCCTAGGGCCAATAGCCTAGTACCAACCTATGAACCTATAAACAATATGATGTTGACCGTGAGCTCTGGGTTTAGCTCCTGACGTCTTTACTGCAAGGTAAAGTTGTTCAGGCTGTAGCAAAGTTAAATGATGTAGATTGTTTGAATTATGACAAAGTGAAATGTTTCTTGCTTGACTGTTTCAAACTTACACCTGAGGCATATAGAAAAAAGTTTAATGAATACAGATGCAAGGCAGGTGAAAGTGTACATGATTATATTGCTGACTTAAGTACTTGCTTTCACAGATGGGTGAGTGGGTGTCAAGTCACCACTTTTAAGAGACTGGAAGATCTTTTGGTGAGGGAACAAGCCATCAGTACATAGCCTGATGACATGAGATTCTGGTTAGCTGACTGTGAATATAACTCTGCAGAGGAGTTGGGGAGAAATGGGGATTTCTACTCGGGAAGCAGAGCATCACTGTAAAAGAAAGGGATACCCAGTGCTGCACATGGACATAAGGGAACCCATGGGGAGCAGTCTAAACCATTTCAATAGAGTACACCAGTAATGGGGAAACTACTGATCCAAGTGCATGGTTAGGGATTAGATGTTTCAGTTGTAACCAGAACTGACACATAGCAGCCAAATGTCAGTCAAAGCAAGGTGAGAAAAGGAAGGTGAGGTAGCCAGTAAGTGTGGATGACAAAATTGCCAGTGGTAAGTTGTTTAGAAACAACTAGGGTGACAAATTCTCAGCAAAATATATATTCTATTTTAGTAGATGGTAAACAGGTAACTGCTAAGAGGGACACAGCTTCTGATATAACCATTATGAGACCTACAGTGGTTAGGGAAGAGCAGTACTTGCTTGGGCAGTCCACTCTAGTCAGAGTGTTGGGAGGAACCCCGTTCCAAATATGCTTTGGCTAAGGGTCATCTTGACTGGGAGGATGGAAGAGAAAGGAAGCAAGTAAGTGTGTTTGAGGATATTCCTGCAAATGTCTTGATAGGGAATGACTTTGATGATGCAGTACCTTGTGTACATGCAGTTACACTCAGACAGGATTGGAGAAAGGCATGTAGGTCTGGTAGTCTGGGAGAGACCCAGAAAGATCTCATACCTGAAACGGGGACTGGTGTAGTAGCTGTTTCAGATAATGTGCTATTTGGTAGCAATAAGTCTGAATGTGAGCCACAGCTGCTGTTGGGTACTGATGTTCCCTTGGACACAGTGACTGCAAGGACAGAGGTGAGTGGTGGTACCCAGAGTGACAGCGAGGTGCAACTGTTGGAAGATACTAGGCTTCTTGTGGAAGGGGAGCTTGTGTTTGAGAATATTCCTGCAGATGTCTTCATAGGGAATGACTGTGATGATACAATGCCTTGTGTGCATGCAGTGACATGGAGTCAGGCTGGATGACAGGTATGCAGGTCCAGTAACCTGGGTGAGACCCAGACAGATCTCCTACCTGAAGCTGGAACTAGTGTGGTGGCTTTTTCAGAGAAGGAGTGTGGTAAAATTAGGCCAAAACTTGTCAAGGTGAAAAGTATTCAAGATTGGCCAGTTCCTGTTACTAAGAAACAAGTGAGAGTATTTTTAGGGACAGCAGGGTAGCATAGGAAATTTTTGGCCAATTACAGTACCGCAGCTACACTCCTTACTGACCTGACTAAAAAGAATAGACCAGACAAGGTAGTATGGACCACAGATTGTGAACAGGGATTCTAAAAACTAAAAGAGATTTTGGGAGGACCCCCTGTGTTAGCCAGCCCAGATTACAATAAAGAATTTATTGTACAGGTAGATGCTTCAAATTATGGGGTGGGGGCTGTACTTAGCCAAGCTTCCTCAGAAGGAGTACACTGCAGTGGGGTTAATAATGCCAATGCAAATGGATTGACCAGGAGAGGAGTGGGTTAATATTACCAGACAGACTGATTTTCTCAAGCATCGGTTTTCAAGGGTCACTTGAAAATCGTGCTTGAGTCATGGGGGGGGGGTGAAGAAAATGAAAACACTGTCATCTGTGATAGCATGTCTGGTAGTAGATTTGTGTATATCCTCAGATTAACTTGTTTTGTATGCCAGCATGTCTAATTGTGAAAATGTAAATAAGTTTTAAAATGTTGAGTATTTCCCTACTTATACAGAATGTTTAAAGAATCTGTCAGTGTTTTGATACATTTCTAATTGTGCATGTTTGAGAATCAGCTGAACAGTAGGTGATGTCATTGGAATGTTCCTAGTTATTAGGTGATTATTTGAACAGCTGATAGACAGGAAAAAGAACGTTTTTTAAATAGCTGACTGTTATTTTTAAAATAAGACATGAGACTGTTAAGCTGGGCAGTTTGTGAAAAGCAGCAGTTAGTTAAGAGTGCTGTGCAGTGATACCCCAAAAAAGGACTCACCAGAAATGTAAGCCTGCCTTGCAATTTTTGTTATGTTTTAGAATAGATCAGGGAATATATTATCTAGTTAGATTACGAAAGTCTAGCTATTTAGATAGAATTTTTCTAAGGTGATGGACTTCTATCTTACAGTTTAATTCTATATTTCTAGTAATTGAATTCTGGTGTATATTTAAAGTTATTGATTTCCATTCTTGTAATCATTTTACTTATTATTAAATATTTTTATTACTTTACATTGTGGCTGGACAATCAGTATGTTGTTTAGAGATTAGAGAGTGTTGATACCTGTTTGATACTCCCCAGGTCCGCTCGAATGCCTGGCTGCTTCTGGCCATAGCTATCATTTATTTTGATATTTAAGTTTTAATAAATTGATCACCCTTTGAAAGGCATGCAGACCTGTCTGACTTTGCTATCAGTGTTTGCCATTTGTACTGGGGAGGGGGCACAGTTGGAAATCTGTGTCAGGCTTTCCATAAATGTTTGGGTTTGTGAGATTTAAATTTATTTTGAGTGTGAGTGAGTCAGAGGTCTTAAACTAGAACAAATAGCTCTGAAGTGTATGATAAGGGATTATGTTTGGGGTGGACAGAGGTATATAGTCCAGTCCCGGGAAAATAGAATGTGTTCCTGTTGTGCTCCTAAAGGAATTTGTGGACTTTTATTCTTGTGTGGTCTGTGCTCTAGAGTCTTTCTGTGAAGCTTTCACACTGGAGCCAGTGGTGAGGACTGAAGCTACTTAATTACTGACCTGGGTTTTAAGTGGGGGACATCACATTTATTGCTGACAGTCCAATTGGATATTGGCTGGATGTCACAGATAGCACAGAAATACACATATCAGTTATGGGTTTACTATTGAAAATGCGAATGGCACTTGGGCGACAGTCGGATAGTCGAACGTATAAGGTCGGAAACACGGATGTCGAAGACAAAATAATCAATCTAGGAATGGTTTTAACATGGGTCGAGGTAGGTGTTCAGTATTATTCCCTACTACAAACATCTTCCTACCTCGACCCATGTTAAAACCATTCCTAGATTGATTATTATGTCTTCGACATCCGTGTTTCTGACCTTATACGTTCGACTATCCGACTGTCGCCCAAGTACTGTTCGCATTTTCAATAGTAAACCCAGTTATGTCATGAAGAACACATTTGAAGTGCTTACAGCACTTTTGTATCATAAGTAGTATGGATATCCAACTTTGTAGGGCAAGGCCTGAAAAAGGTGGCCATCTGACTATGCCATAACTATTGTCTGAGTGTAAGCCACTGCTGTTTGACACTGTTGACTTACAGATAGATATTGCCAGAATCAACTCCCTGCCTATGACACTAGACTCACTATAGACCTCTGTATTGGCTACATGTACCACAGTAGATATCAATAGAAGGTGTCACAAATAACTGAAATCAAAGTAAGACAGGAGTTGCAAATATAATAAGAACAATAAGATTTAGTCAGAATGCTAATCTTGAGCTGCACATGTTACTGTCCACACAACAGTTAGCAGTGCAATATCAAGGCTTCTTTTGACAAGGAAGTTGTTTCCAGTGTGTAATATACACACTGTCCCAGAACTGAAGCACAGTCTATCACTGTAGGTATATTATGCAAGCCAGTAATCAGAACACATGCCAGAGGAGAACTCACTGCATGGCATGCTCCAAAAGCCATTTCACTGCCTTGCAATCACAACTTATGATGATATATCATTGCCCAAAATAAAAATGGATAAGAACAACTAAAATACAATGGTATTTGTGTAACATCATTATATTCATATAATGTTGTCCTTTCAGGAATTGAACAGCAAGCTATGCAACTCTATCAGCTAATGACATGTGGATGAACCAGAAGACTGAGTGGAAGTCTTAACGAAAGTGTAACACTTTCCCTTTGCCAACTTATTACATCATATGTATGTCTCGTGAACAAGCTCTTTGAGATAAAAGGGGTAGTGGAGGTTTCTCCCACTGTAAATGGACACATTATAACTGCGGTGGGTACCATTCATGCATTACCGTATGAGGCACACAATGCTAACAGTCTCTGAATATGGATGTTCAACACCTAAGCATTTGTCTACAGAAAATGCATGATATTATAGAGAATGAATGGCCACTGGAGAAGTGTCACCACAGTTACGAGATATGTTGGTATTTCAAGATATTACAGCATGTTATTGTTGCAAAGGATATATATGCCTGTAATTGCTGTTCTAAAACAATAACAAACAGAATGTTTTCTCACTCCCTCGTATCAGAGGATAACACTTAGGTTCATAGGTTCATAGGTTCATACTAGGCTATCTGCCCAAGGGCATTTATAAGCCTAGCCCATAGTTATGTGGCTTTCGCCACCCCTTTAGTTTGAATAAAAACTATGCCTATCATTTTGCTGTGCCTCTGTCAAGCAGTGCCACTGAAGTAATCCCTGGGGTATATCTGCAATCTCCCATCCATTGGTCAAGATTCCTCTTGAACAAGGCCAGAGAGGTGCTCTGCCTCACATGTACCGGGATTTTGTTCCACAGCATAGGGAGTCTCTGGGTGATGAATCTGTCCCTCCAGCACGTTCTATTTATAACCGTGTCAAGGTTTAGGTCTCCCGCCCTTGTGGTTCTGAGGGATCTAGATTTTTTGAGGTGAAGCATATTCATCAAATCTGGGTTTGACATGGCCTTATATGTCAGGCACAGGTCACCTCTGAGCAAGCGGTATGAGACTGAATAGAGCTGGAGTTCTTTCAGTTGGGCAGCATAAGACATATTTTTGAGACCCTTTATCCTTTTGGTGAGGAACTTTTGGGGCCTTTCAAGCTGCAGCATGTGTCTGGTCAGATACATTCCGAACGGGGCATTGTACTCAATCATAGGTCTAATGAGTGATGAGTACAGGGGGACGATGACCTCCCTTGATCTAGATGTGAATCCCTTCATGATCAGGTGGGCGATATAGAAGGTTTTCCTAACTACTTTAGCAACATGAGTGTCAAACGAAGGCTACTGTCAACCTGGGTCCCCAGATCCCTGATGACTTTTTCTGTGCTCAGTGGATTGCCACCTATATGGTAGCTAGGGGTAACCTTGTTTTTCCCGAAGGGTATGACTATGCATTTTTTGGCGTTTAACTTCAGGCCATGGCTCTGGCACCAGTTATCCATTTCTGAGAGGCCCTTCTGGAGGATATCTGTGTCAGATGTGTTTTCGACTATGGCGCCCAGTTTGCAGTCATCTGCAAACTTTGTCAGCCATAACCCTCCTGTGTTTGCTTGTACTTCAGAAAAGTAGATGCCAAACAAGAGTGGACCCAGGACTGAGCCCTGTGGGACACCACTTGTGACAGGCTTTGAGTCTGACATGGCTCCAGCAACTCTGACCCTGTGGGTTCTGTCACTTAGCCAGTTTGCAACCCATCTTGTGATGTATGGGTTTACATTCAAGCTGATGAGTTTTTCGATGATACCTGAGTGGGGTATTGTGTTGAAGGCCTTTGCCAGGTCGAGGTAGGCTGTATGGACTGCCTTTCCTCATCAATGGCCTTGGTGACTGTCTCAAAAAGTCAACCAAGTTTAAGAGGCAGGATCTGCCTTTGACAAAGCCAAACTGGGTTGGATCCAAAGTCTGCAAGTTCCTATGTCTTTATTTATGAGTTCCATTATGATCCTCTCCATGGCTTTGCAGATAAGGCTTGTCAAGCTAATGGGGCGGTAATTTCCAGGGTCTGTGGAGGCACCGCCCTTATGAAGTGGGACCACAGTCGCCGTGCGCCACTCCTTGGGTACGTATCCTGAGGTGAGGCTAAGATTAAACAGCTGTCCTAACTGTGGGTTTAATTCCTCGTTGAGTTCGTGAAGCACACAGCCGGGGACACCATCCGGTCCCATGGATGCTGTGTTTTTGCCTTAGTGAGGGCAGTTCTCACCTGGGCGTTGGAGATGTTTGGGGGCTACAATCCTCTGGAATAGATATCTCTCCTTTGGGGAGGGGAGAAGTTTGCACTGAACCTGTCAGCCAGTATGTTGGCAATGTGTGTAGGTTCAGTAATTTTCACATCATTTTGAACTAATTCTGAGCATATCTGGGAGTTTCCTCCTAGGTTTCTAACATAGCTAAAGAAGGCCTTATGATTCTCTTTAGAGTCCTTGGCGATTTGTCTCTCAAAATTTGCCTTGGATGATTTTATGAGAGCTCTTAGTTTTTTACTTATAATGATCAAAGGTGTCTTACCTTTCAAGGATTTTACTCTATCTTGTAGTAGCTTCCTCCTTTTGTTGTAGAGCTTGTTTATGGCTGGGGTCCACCAGACTGGACGCTTGCCTTTGGTACAGAGAGTCTTAGTTTTGTTTTGGATTGCCTGATCCATGCAGTCCTGTAGGTGCTGGTAGAAGGCATTTGTAAGTGATTCAGCGGTTTGAGTAATGTTTACCACTGGCTCAGGGGCCTTAAAGGAGACCACACTAGTTTTTAGAAGTTAATATGTTATAATAATAGAACTTAATATGTTATGTAAGGAAAATGTAATCACATGCTATCGATACTCTAAATAAAAGCATTGATATGTGACAAATTATCACAGCTTTTTGTAAGACAAATCAGCTTCTATACATGTGCACATCCCATGTGTTTGACAACAATGTTAGCAACATGCACAGTCCCAATAAGATTGACACAACATTTTGCTCTTTCAGAAAGTCAACCACTCATTCCAGGTAATTAAATAGATGCACTACATCTTGCAAAGTGATTCTAAGACATGCAGGATAACATGTAGTGGATTTTATTCCTTTCTTCAGGACAAAGCTTATGAAATGAAGCCTTTGTTTTCTCCTGGCTGAAACCTTCTGGAATAATCATTATCAATGCAGATCCACTGACCCGGGTGGATTATCTCCTTTTTCTGCCAGGCAGCCTACATGACCTTTTATAAAGGACAGACAGCATACTATAATAGGCCTCAAGGGAGTACCTGTTTGTAGCTGTAATGCAAGGGATATGTGCACTTCCACAAGGTGAAGTTTGGAAGTTGTATCCAGTACTAGAATGGTGGGTATCCAAGCCTGCAAGAATCTCATCTTCTGCTTCACTCCCTGTTGTAGTTCAAGCATGTGTACATTGTTTTGCCTCCCTCTTTCCTTCTGATCCTTTGTAAGATATTTCAGTGCTTAAGTAAAATCAAGGAGAAATATTATTTGATGTTCCTCTTCATCTAATCTTATTGTTAAATCTTGCATCTTTCTCTGCAGAGTATTGATACAATGATCCACCTCTTTGACCACTGTTTAGTATCTAGGGCCTGTTTTTGTAGCTGACCTTGAAAGCTATCCAAAGAATTAACTAACTTGTTCACAATGGCAGTAAGTTAAGCTATCTTCAACACACTAATTACGTGGATTTGCCATTGTCACTAAGTTGATAGTGCTCTGTCTCCTTGCAATTGCTCAGATTCTCCCATGGCTTAATTTTTTGGGGTGCATGTATCTTGCGGATGAATTTTTTTTGAGACTGATCTTTGCTTTTGAGGCAACTTTCTTTGGGAGCATGTGGAGTGTTTCAGAGAATAACAATGTGGCAATGTCAAGCAGTTTGGAAAATAGTGTTATTTTTAACAAGGTCACAGGTGTGCATAGCATTCATACTATGCTCACTGGTGCAGTGAATTGAATTCCTGTGTAAAATAACAGCACTGAACAACTGCTTAGTAAAATATGTTCTGGGATATTATTGGTGCCCCACTATCATGCCACAAAGTGATTCTTAAAACTTTTTCAGACATATGACATGATGGCAGAGTTAGAATCATTTCCATAACTGTAGGTATTTTGGGATGGGTATGTTTGATGTTGGTACAGTGTTTCTGAATCATATGCAATACTGTAAGGCGGTAATTTGCTTGTGGCTCCACACTAGGCTGATGGCACCTTCAAGTGCTTGGCTTAATTTGTATCTTTTTTTGGAGTCACACAGAGCTTTGCTAC
Organism: Protopterus annectens; assembly: GCF_019279795.1. Taxonomy (NCBI): domain Eukaryota; kingdom Metazoa; phylum Chordata; order Ceratodontiformes; family Protopteridae; genus Protopterus; species Protopterus annectens. Next base: position 1,291,963,678 of record NC_056729.1, on the reverse strand, counting down.
ATCACTCAACAGCATCTCAACCCTGTTCTATAGGTCACATGAATCCCACTGTTCATAGGTTTATAGGTGTGTACTAGGCTAATGGTCCTGGAGCCTTTAGAAGCCTAGCCCATAAAAGTGTCCTGGCATTGTGCCGCCCGATGGGGTTCATATTAGAAGAACGAAAACTCTAAACCACGAATGCTCACATGAGTGAAAATGCCGGTGATCAAAGTTGCTACACCCCCCGCTAACTATATATTCTAACTCCGAGATCACACTACAGTGAGGAAAGGGAAAATATCCCATTCCTCACTGTAACATGACCCCGCAATCCCACTTTTGATTCACAGCATTTTCGCTCATGTGAGCATTCGAGGTTTAGGGTTTTTGTTCTTCTAATATGAACCCGCCCAATGTTAGTTCCCAGTGCCTCTATAAAGTAGAATCACTGGAGTGATACCCAGGGTGAACTTTCTATTTCCCATCCACTCATCAGGATTTGTCTTGAAGAGGGCCAGTGAGGTGCTCTATGTGACATGTATGGGAAGTCTATTCCAGAGCATGGGCAATCTCTGGGATATGAACCTGTCCCTACAGCATGTTTTGTTGATTGTGGTAATGAGGTTGAGGTCTCTGGAGTGTGTGGTGTGGAGGGATTAGGATTTATTTAGATGTAGCATTTCTAACAGAGCTGGGTCAGACATGGCTTTGTAAGTCAAGCAGAGATTGCCTCTTAATAGACGATATGAGACAGAGAATAGCTGGAGTTTTTTGAGTCTGTCCATGTAGGACATGTGTTTAAGGCCTAGGTTCCTCTTTGTGAGGTACTTTTGTGGCCTCTCCAGCTGCTGCAATTGTCTAGTGAGATAAATGCCAAATGGGGCATTATACTTTATGATTGGTCTAATAGGTTCATAGGTTCATAGGTAGGTACTAGGCTATTGGCCCAAGTGCCTATGTAAGTCTAGCCAACAAGGTTCCCTGGCTTACTCCACCCAAGAAAGTTATTTTCCTGTGCTACTGTTGAGCAGAGACACAAAAGTGATCCCTGGGGTGTATTTCCTATTTCCCATCCACTCATCAAGATTTTTCTTGAAGAGTGCTAATGAAGAACTTTGCTTGACATAGATATGTAGCCTGTTCCAGAGTATGGGACGTCTCTGTGACAGCAATCTATCCCTCCAGCATGTCCTGTTTATTGTGGTGACAAGGTTTATGTCCCTAGAGCATGTAGCTCAGAGGGATTTCTTTAGCTGTAGCATGTCCAACAGCTCTGGATTTGACATAGCTTTATATGTTAGGCAGAGATCACCTCGGAGTAGGCGATATTCTACGGAGTAAAGCTGGAGTTTTTTGAGATGGTCAGTGTAGGGCATCTGTTTGAGGCCAGTAATCCTCTTTTTGAGGTAATTCTGTGGCCTTTGCAGCTGCTGCAGATGTCTTGTGAGGTACATTCCAAAAGGGGCATTGTACGCTATAATGGGTCTAATGAGTGTCAAGTAGAGGGGAACAATGACCTCTTTTTTCCTGGATGAGAACCCTTTTATGATGAGGTGTGCCATGTAGAAGGACTTCCTGACTACTGTGGCGATGTGACTATCAAAGGACAGACTACTATCCACCTGGGTCCCAGGGTCTCTTATCACACATTAGACTGCTGTCTATGTAGTAGTTCATGGGTACAGAGTTTTTACCAAAGGGGATGACAATGCACTTTTTGGCATTGAGCTTGAGGCCATGGCTCTGACACCAGGCATCTGTCTCAGTGAGGCCCTTCTGTAGGATTTCCACATCATTTAGGGACTTGACTATGGCTCCTAGTTTGCAGTCATCTGTGAACTTCATTAGCCAGAGGCCTTCTGTGTTAGCCTGTACTTCAGAGAAGTAGATACCAAACAGGACAGGTCCCAGGACTGAACCTTGTGGTACTCCACTTGTCACTGGTTTGAGGTCAGATTTGGAGTGTGCAACTTTTACAGTGTGGGTTCTGTCAGTGAGCCAGTTGGCAACCCATCTTGTGATGTAGGGATTTATACCTAGTTTAGTGAGATTAGCTATAATTCCAGAATGGGGGATGGTATTGAAAGCCTTGGCGAGGTCAAGATAGGCTGTGTGAACCACCTTACCCTCATCTATGGCTTGGGTGACTGCCTCAAAGAAGTCGATCAGGTTCAGAAGGCGTGGTCTGACTTTCACAAACCCGAACTGGGTGGGATCCAGAGTTTGAAGGTTACCAATGTTTTTGTTTATGAGTTCCATGATGATACGTTCCATGGCCTTGCAGACCAGGCTCATCAGGCTAATAGGGTGATAGTTTCAGGATCAATGGTGGCTCCCCCTTTGTGGAGTGGGATAACTGTTGCTGTACACCATTCTGTGGGCACAAAGCCTGATGTGAGGCTATGATTGAGCATGGTGCTTAGGTGGGGAGCCACTTCGTTCTGAAGTTCATGTAAAATGCAGCCTGGGATGTTGTCCGGTACCATGGATGCTCTGTTTTTGGCTTTAGAAAGTGCAGCTTTTACCTGCGTAGTTGTGATTACAGAGCCTCTGCATTCTTCCTGTATAGATATGGACCCTTTAGGGGGTGAGGGAGGGGATAAAGTTAGCACTGAACCTATCTGCCAGGATGTTGGCAATATCAGCTGGTTCTGTAATTTTCGTGCCATTGTGCTGCAACTCAGAGCAGATCTGGGTGTTGCCATTGAAATTCTTGACATAGCTATAGAATGCTTTGTGGTTGTCCTTAGAATCAGTGGCAATTTTGTTTTCATAGCTAGCTTTGGGGGATCTTATAAGGGATCTCAGCTTCTTACTGAGGCTGACCAGGGAGCTCCTCCACTCATGGGATTTTACTCTCTTTTGCAACAATTTCTTCTTTCTGTTGTACAGTTTGTTTATAGCAGGGGACCACCAAATCGGCTTACTTTTTTTGGAGGATAGCGTCTTGGTTCTGTTTGGGATAGCATGATCCATGCACTTGTGTAATTGCTTATAAAGTGCATCTGTGTAGGAGTCAGCAGTCGTAACTGTATTGTCCATCTGCATGGGTGTCATGAAGTTCACCACTTCTGTCTTAAGAAGCATGAAGTTGGCTTTGGAGAAATTTTTTACCATAGTTGCCTTAATGGGGGGTGGAAGCAGGATGTGGATATCAAGGGTGATTAGCTTATGGTCGGATCGGACCAATGAGGAGCTGACTTCAGGTGTGGAACACCGGTCCCTCATGTAGGCAATGACTAGGTCTAGGATATTGTTCTCCTGATGGGGTATGGATAAGCTGATCCAGGGCATTGGAGTTTATGAATTCCAGAAAGCATTGTATGAAGGAGTTAGTACATGAGTTGTTTTCCCAGTTAATGGTGGGGTAGTTGAAATCACCCATTATCAGGGTGTTTAGCTGAACCCTAATATTTTCCAGTACATCAAGAAAAAGAGGAGTGGGAATCCTGGGGCACAGTGGGGGATCTGTAGTAAGCTACAATTTGGATTGCAGTTTTGCCCAGAGTTAGTTGCACTTGGATAACCTCGGATGCATTATGCTGAGCAACTAGCTTGGAGGTGTGGATATCCTTAATGAATATGGACACACCTCCATCTTTGGTGTTCCGTTTCAGGTTACATGGCCGAAAAGTGTGGTATGAGTTATGGCCTGGTAGTGCAGGGGTGCTCTCTGGAGCCTTGAACCAGGTCTCAGTCACTGCACAGATATCAATGTTCTCCATTTTAAGGAGTGCCTCAAGTGAGTGCATTTTGAAATTTAGACTTATAGCATTGAGTAGCATTGCCCTCAGTTTTTGCTTGCCTGTTCCTGTTAAGGTGGTGAATTTGTCATTTGAACCTTGCCTAAAAAAGGCACTATAGGGGGAGACAAAATCCTTAGCCAGTATCCGGAATCCCAGGGGCAACAGGTGCAGGCCATCTCTGGCAAAGCATCATGTTCTGTCGACCATGTCATCCCAAGCAGACAGATACTGGATCCCCTTAGAATGACACCAGAAGCTTAGTCAATTGTTGAAGTCAATAATTTTATCCTTGTATTGCAGTATCATTCTGGGTGATGGCAGAATGCTACTCAGAGCTAGGGTCATACCTGCCTGGGCTGAAAGATCGGAGAGCTCTTCCATGTCTCTTTTCATGTAGTGCATGGTGGTACATCTCAGGCCGTTTACACCAACATGGACAATGACAGAGTCATATTTGTACTTGTTGTGGAGTGACCTGAGTGCATGGGTTATGTTCATAGGTTCATACTAGGCTATCTGCCCTGGGGCAATTATAAGCCTAGCCCAATTCTGTATGGCTTACGCCACCCCTTGATTTGAGTATACTGTGCCCTTTTTAAGGTTTAGTTTACTGTGCCTCTGTCTAATAGTGACACGGGAGTAATCCCTGGGACAAACCTACGATCCCCCATCCACTTATCGAGATTCTTCTTGAAGAGATTCAGTGAGGTGCTCTGCCTCACATGAACTGGAATTCTATTCCAGAGCGAAGGGAGCCTCTGGGTTATGAACCTGTCCTCCCAGCAAGTTCTATTTATTTTTGTGCTGAGGTTCAAGTCCCTTGAGCATGTGGCTCTAAGGGATTTAGATTTACTGAGGTGGAGCATGTCCATTAATTCTGGATTTGACATAGCTTTGTATGTCAGGCATAGATCGCCTTGAAGTAGGTGGTATGCAACTGAGTAGAGCTGGAGTTTTTTTAACTGAGCAGCATATGGCATCTATTTGAGACCCTTGATCATCTTGGTTAGATACTTTTGGGGTCTTTCTAATTGCTGCAGGTGTCGGGTAAGGTACATCCCAAAAGGGGCATTGTATTCTATGATGGGCCTGATGAGGGATGAATAAAGGGGCACGATTACCTCTCTTGATCTAGATGTGAAACCCTTCATGATGAGGTGGGCTATGTAGAAGGTCTTTCTAACCACTTTGGCAATGTGGTTTTCAAAGGAGAGATTGCTATCAACTTGGGTCCCCAGGTCCCTAATATTTTTCTCTGTACTTAATGGGTTTCCGCCTATGTGGTAATTTATGGGCACATTGTTTTTGCCAAAGGGTATGACTATACATTTTTTGGCATTTAGCTTTAAACCATGGCACTGGCACCAGTTTTCTGTCTCTGTGAGACCTTTTTGAAGGATGTTTGTCAACCAGGTTCAAAAGGCAGGATCTGCCCTTGACAAAGCCGAACTGGGTAGGATTTAGTGTCTGTAGGTCCCCAATATCTTTGTTTATGAGCTCCATGATGATCCTCTCCATAGCCTTGCAGACTAAGCTAGTCAGGCTTATGGGGCGATAGTTTCCAGGGTCCATAGAGGCTCCACCTTTGTGGAGTGGGACCACTGTTGCTGTACGCCATTCTGTGGGCACATATCCTGTAGTGAGGCTGAGATTGTATAGCTGTTTTATTTGAGGGATTAGTTCCTCTTGTAGTTCATGTAGGATGCAACCTGGGACGCCATCTGGTCCCATGGAAGCAGTGTTTTTTGCTTTGGAGAGGGCAGCCTTCACCTGAGCATCTGAGATGTTTGGAAGGCAGCCCTCTGCCGGGATAGATACTTGCTCTTTTGGGGGGAGGGGGTGGAGAAGTTTGCACTGAACCTGTCTGCCAGGATATTGGCGATGTCTGTGGGTTCAGTGTATTTTTTGTCGTTTAGAATCAATTCAGAACAAGTCTGGGAGTTGCATCCCAGGTTTCTAACATAACTGAAAAAAGCCTTATGATTGCCTTTGGTGTCCTGTGCAATTTTTCTCTTGAAGCTGGCCTTGGAGGATTTTATGAGGGATCGTAATTTTTTGCTAGTACTGATCAGAGATGCCTTCCCTATTAGGGATTTTGCTCTATCATGTAGTAGCTTTCTCCTTCTGTTGTACAGTTTATTTATGGCAGGGGCCCACCAGACTGGATGCCTGCCTTTGGATGATTGGGTCTTGGTTTTGTTTGGGATAGCATGATCCATGCATTCCTGGAGATGTCTGTAGAATGCATGTATATAGGATTCTGCAGTTTGGGCCGTAGTTTCCACTGGCCCTGGGGCCTTGAAGGATTCCACTTCGGTTTTGAGAAGTGAGAAGTTCGCTTTTAAGAAGTTTTTCACTGTGGTTTTCTGGGCTGGGGGTAGGGTCGGGATGTGGACATCCAGTGAAATTAATTTATGGTCTGATCTTACCAATGAGTGATATACTTCTGTTGTGGAGCATAGAGTCCCCATGTTGGTAATGATCAGGTCTAGTATGTTGTCCCCTCTTGTGGGAGTGGTGACTAGTTGTTCCATAGCATTTGAGTTTATAATTTCCAGGAATCTTTGGGCTAAGGTGCTGGGGCTTGAGTAGTGCTCCCAGTCAATGTTTGGGTAGTTGAAGTCGCCCAATATAATGGTGTTCAGAGAGATCTTTATGTTCTCCAATCTTTTCAGGAAAGGCGAGTGGGATTCTTGACTTTGAGAGGGTGGTCTGTAGGATGCTATAAACTGAAAAGCAGTCTTGCCCACTGTTAGTTGCACATGGATGGTCTCCGATACTTCGTGCAATGCCACTAACCTGGAGGTGTGGATATCATTGAAAAATATGGAAACTCCCCCTCCTTTTGTGGTTCGATCCGGGTTTTGGGGTCAAAAAGCATGATATGAGGTATAGCCTGGTAGTGCTGGGGTGCTCTCTGGAGCCTTGAACCAGGTTTCTGTCCCTGCACAGATATCGATGTTCTCCATACTGAGGAGAGCTTTGAGTGCGTGCATTTTGAGGATAAGACTTCTGGCAGCATTACCCTTAGTTTCTTGTTCCTTGTGCTGTCTATGGGGGTGGGTTTGACTTTTGAGCCTTGCCTAAAAAAGGCACTATGGGGGTGGCAAGAGCCTTTGCCAATATCCGAAAGCCCAGTGGTGACAGGTGCAAGCTGTCCCTAGCGAAGCAACGTGGCTTGTCGAGCATGTCATCCCAGGCTGACAGACACTGGATCCCCTTTGAATGACACCAAAATTTTAGCCAATTGTTAAAATCGATCATTTTGTCTTTGTACTGTGGCATCATTCTAGGTGAGGGTAAGATGCTGCTCAAGGTCAGGGTCATACCTGCCTTGGCTACATGATCAAAGAGCTCCTCTATGTCTCTTTTCATGTAGTCCAGGGAGGTACGTCTCAGGTCATTCACACCAGCATGTACAATGACTGAGTCATATTTGTATTTGCTTTGGAGTGACCTGAGTGCTTGCGTTATGTGTTGGATCCTAGCACCCGACAGGCAGCTCACCGTGACCTTCTCTTTATTCAGCCTGGTGAGCGGGACGTCAGTGTGTCTGACAATAGAGTCACCTATAACAAGAGTATCAGGTGTGTTATTCAGCCTTAAGGGCTGTGGCTGCTCGGCACACTGACTTTGTGGGTTATGTGTTGTGTGTGTTTTGTTTTGAGGTAGTGTTTGCTTGGATGTCTGCTTTGGAGGTCTCTGTTGCTTAGGTAGATTTTTATTTAGAGCCTCTGAGTATGTTTTTGTCTATTTATGTGTTTGGTTCGCTGATGTGGTGGGACTATGTGATACTGGAATTGTGTTGTGTGAGGTTACCTTTTCCTCCTGACTGGTTACACCAGTTTTGAGATGAGAGAGCTCAGCCTCCAGTTTGGCTAAATAGTTGCATCTCTCACATATATTTGAACCTGTTTGGAGGAGGAGAGGGTTGTCTGTGTACATGAGACAGTTGTAACATTGCCTCAAAATTCCCAAATTCACCAGCTGGACTGGACAGGAAACCATTGACTGACCTTTGGACATGCTAGAGTAATAGGGAAACTGAATTTAAGATGGACCAATAGAGGACAGGGTAATCGTAGAGAGTATAATCGTAGAGAGTATAAGAGTAAGTAGTGCTTATGGTTTAATAGTGCTAACTTGTAGGATTACTTAATTGGACCAGTGAAGAGCCTTAGAATGAGAATATAGGTTCATAGATAGATTCATAGGTTCATAGATTAGTACTAAGCTAACTGCCCTTGAGAGCCATTTTAAGCCTAGCCAATTATCCCTTGTGAGACTCGAACCCCGCACCTTGTGTTTGTAAGGCAAACACCTTAACCATTAGGCCACCCTCCCAACCCAAGTTTTTACTCATAGTTCATAGGTTAGTACTAAGCTAACTGCCCTTGCGAGCCATTTTAAGCCTAGCCAGTTATCTCTTGTGAGACTCAAACCCTGCACCTTGTGTTTGTAAGGCAAACACCTTAACCATTAGGCCACCCTCCCAACCCATGGGATGGTGGGGGGGACCCCATTAAATGGTGTTTAAATTGAGAGATAGAGCAGTTCTAAGGGGAAAAGTGAAGAGCAGACTTTGTGGAGCCAGGAATAGTTTAAACCCAATTAGGCGGTGCTGCCCGTTGTTGCACTATGCACAAAAACGTGCAAAACCACGCAAAAGAGGGTTTTAAGAGAGGAAGATGAAGGAGTTTTGGAATTGAACCAAAAAGGCCAATAAAACTACAGTTTCAAGTCTGTAACCCCTCCCACAAGGGCAGGCAGGCTGCTCAATGTTTTTCACTGCCACTGATCAACAGAGAGACTTTCCTTTAGCCCAGCAAAGATCCTGGTACCTGACAGGCAGCTGACAGTAACCTTCTCCTTGTTTAGCCTGGTGAGTGGGACATCAGTGTGCCTGAGTATAGAGTCACTTATGACTAGTGTGTTGGATACGCTGTTTTGCCTTATTGTCTGTGGTTGGGTGGCACACTGAGTTTGTGGGCTATGTCTCATTTGGGTTGTGTTGGGGGGGGTGAAAGTTGCTTGTGTTTCTGCTTTGGAGGTCTCTGCTGCTTGGGCAGATTATTATTGAGAGCCTCCGCGAATGTGAGGGAAATGAGAGAAGAGTAGACAGAAATTAAGTCCTCTTTCTTCCTGGATGTAAAACCCTTGGAAATGAGATGTGCCACATAGAAGAACTTTCTGACCACAGTGGCAATGTGGTGGTCGAAGGAGAGGTTGCTGTCAACCTGTGTCCCCAGATCTCTTATAAAACCTTTAGTTTTCAGTGGGCTCCCATTGATGCAGTCATTAGTGGGAACTACATTTTTCCCAAAGGGGATGACATCACATTTTTTGACATTGATCTCAAGGCCATGGTTTTGACACCAGTCATTGGTCTCAGTGAGGCCTTTCTGTAGGATGTCTACATCACTTGGGGAGTTAGTAATGGCTCCCAGCTTGCAGTCATCTGCAAAGTTGATCAGCCAGAGTCCTTCCATGTTGGCCTGGACTTCTGAAAAGTAGATGCCAAACAGGAGAGGACCCAGGACCAATCCCTGTGGGACTCCACTCATGATTTGTTGGCAGTCTGACTTGGAGTCTGCTCCTTTCACACTGTGGGTTCTATCTGTGAGCCAATTTGCAACCCACCAAATGATATCGGGGCTGATGCCTAGTTTGGTCAGTTTATTAATAATTCCTGAGTGTGGAATGCTATCAAAGGCCTTGGCTAGATTGTGGTAGCCTGTATGAACTGTCTTACCTTCATCCACAGCTCTGGGGAATGACTCGAAGAAGTCAACCAGGTTGAGCAGGCATGATCTACCTTTCATAAAAACCAAATTGTGTGGGATCTAGAGTTTGGAGATTCCCTATATCCTTGTTAATTAGGTCCATGATGATGAGCTCCACAGCCTTACATATCAGACTTGTCAGGCTAATGGGGCAATAATTTCCAGGGTCTGTAGTCACTCCTCCTTTACTGAGAGGGATGACAGTAGCAGTGCGCCATTCATTAGGGACAAAGCCTGAGGTGAGGCTGTGAGAGAACAGGGCACACAGATGTGGTGCCAGTTCATTTTGTAATTCATGTAGAACACAGCCAGGGATATTGTCGGGTCCCATGGAAGCTGTATTTTTGGCCTTGGACAATGCAACTTTAACCAGTGCTGCAGTAATGCTGGGTGCCTGGCATACTTTGGTATTGAGATTGGTCCTTTGGGGTGGTAAAGTTGGCACTGAATATGTCGGCCAGTATGTTGGCAATATCTGTTGGCTCAGTATAGGAGGTACCATTGTATAGTAACTCAGAGAAAATCTGGGTATTGCCGTGGAGATTCTTGATATAACTACAGAAGGCTTTGTGGTTGCTTTTAGTGTCTGCCACAATTCTGCCTTCATAGCTGGCTTTGGAGATTTTGATGAGGGATCTCAACTTTTAGTTGAGGCTGATAAGGGAATTTTTCCAGTCTTGGGATTCACCTTTTTCTGCAACAGTTTCTTCCTTCTGTTGTAGATTTTATTAATGGCAGAAGACCACCATATTGGCTTCCTTTTTTTGGAGGAGAGCATCTTGGTTCTGTTGGGTATCGCTAGTTCCATGCATTTGATTGATGTACGTGTTCGTACAGTGCATTGATGTATGATTTGGCAGTCATACATCTATTTTCCACTGGTATGGGTGCCATGAAGTTAGCCACCTCTGTTTTTAGGAGTCCAAAGTCAGCTTTGGAGAAGTTTTGTACTGGTGGATAACTTTGAGAGGGGTGTGGGTGAGATGTGTATTTCCATAGTGATTAGTTTGTGGCCAGATCTAACCAGGGAAGAATTGACTATTAGTGTAGAGCAACAGTTGCCCATGTTAGTAATAACCAGATCAAGGATTTTGCTTCCTGTAGTGGGGGTAAGAATGAGCTTGTTCAGGACATTGGAGTTGATGAATTCCAGGAAGCATTGGGCCAGTGCATTGGTGCATGAGTAGTTTCCCAGTTGATGAAGGAGTAGTTGAAGTCACCTAGTATGAGAGTGTTGGGTTGGATCTTAATAGTTTTTAGGGTGCTTAGGAATGTGTAGTGAGAGTCTTGGAAATCGCGGTCTTACCCAATGATAGTTGTACCTGGAGTATCTCAGATGCATTATGCTGGGCTACTAGTATGGAGGTGTGCATATACTTTATGAATATGGAGACACCACCGCCTTTGGAGCATCGGTCCATTTTCTGGGACTGAAAGGTGTAAAATGAGTTATAACCTGGTAGTGCAGGGGTGCTTTCTGCTGCTCTAAACCAGGTCTCAGTTACAGCACAAATGTCGATGTTCTCCATTTTGAGGAGTGCTTCGAGCGAGTCCATCTTGAGATTTAGACTTCTATCGTTGAGCAGCATAAACCTCAGATTACATTTATTTATAGCTGTTACTGTGGTAATTTGGTCTTTGGAACACCAACTAAAGAATGGACTATAGGGGTGGCAAGAGCCTTAGCCAGTACCCAGAAACCCAGGGGTGACAGATGCAGGCCATCACTGGCAAAGCATCAAGGTCTGTTAGTCATGTCATCCCAAGCAGACAGATACTGGATCCCCTTAGAATGACCTCAGAAACTTTGCCAATCATTTTCTATTTGTACTGCAGTTTCATTCTGGGAGATGGCAGGATGCTGCTCAGGGCTGGGGTCATACCTGCCTGGGCCAAATAATCTGAGATCTCCACCATGTCTCTTTTCATTTAGTCCAGGGAGGTGCATCTCAGGTCATTCACACCCACATAGAAAATGACAGAATCTTACTTATCATTGTTGTTGGGTGACCTGAGTGTGTGTGTTATGTGTCGGATTCTGGCACCTGATAGACAGCTGACTGTTACCTTCTCCTTATTCATCATAGTGACTGGGACATCAGTGTGCTTCATTATTGAATCACCTATGATTATTGTATTGGTCAAGCTGTTTTGCCTTAGGGGCTTAGGTTGAAGGGCACACTGTGTAGGTGAGCTATGTGTTTTGTGGTTTGTGTTGTGTTGTGGTGGTCGAGTGCATTTCTGCCTTGGAGGTCTCTGCTGTTTGGGTAGATTTCCATTGAGAGCCTTTGCGAAGGTGGGTGTGTGGTTTGTGTTTTCATGTGAGGGCTGTGATGGTGGGTGTTCTGGAGGGCTATGTGTTCCATGTGGTGTGGTGCAAGTGTTGATCTTCTCCTCTTGACCAGCTATTCTGGTCTTGGCTGGGCAGTGCATGGCTTCCAATTTGGAGATATAAGCACATCTCTCACAAGTCTAAGTGTTGGGAGGTAAGAGGAGAAGGCTGTCTGTGTACATGAGGCAGTTGCTACACTGCCTCAGAATACCCACGTTCACCAGGTTAATAGGAGAAACCACAGGGAACTGACCTTTAGACATGCCAAAAGGGGATGGTCATCATTACTAAGTACTGGAGCTGTTTCCTTATTGGACGTCTAGTGCTGATAGCATTTATGTGTGCTACAACAATTGCTACAAAAAGCCTGATGAAGTGCTAGGTTGTTGTTTTGTCTTTCGGCTTATCCCGGCTAGGGGTCGCCACAGCAGAACTCTGGTCCGCTAATGTTTGGTAGTGGATTTTTATGTGCCGAGTTACCAGCCCTGATGCACAACCTTCAAAGAAGGCACGCTCATTCACGCATGTCTCCACACAGAAGATGCTCTAACTGAGAATCGAACAGGACAACGTCTTGCTGTGAGGTGACAAAGCTACCTCAGCACCACTACTGCGGGACAATGAAGTGCTAGGTAAATAAGCTAATTAAAGTGCAAGAGGGAAGAGAACTAGCAAGATCTAAGGGAAAAATTGAATAGCAGACTTTCTATCACCGGTAATAAACTTTAAATGCAGTGCAAGCTAGCACACTTGAGTGTGTAGCAGTATTACAGCAAATACAGTTAAAATAAATACAGTTAAATGAAAATATGACAGATCAAGTGCAGAAAGCAGTATAATCAGAAAAAAATTAAAATGGAGGCACTTAAAGTATCTCTTTTTCTTTCTGTTGCTTTTATAGTCTGCAGGATGCCAAAACAGGATCCATGGAGCTTCCATGCAAACACGGACTTTTAAACCAGAAAGTTGAAAGGGATAGAAAAACTGCCCAAACGGCCAATAAACTACAATTTCAGAGCCAGAAACCGCTCCTCTTGTGGTAGATAGGCTACCTAGTAGTTACCACTCACACTGATAAGCTGGAAGGCTTCCTTCTAACACAGAAAGGTCTGAGAAAATAGTGCATATCTGCTTCTATGCAGTCATTCGAATAGTGAGCTGACACAAAGAATCTTCAACAGTTACCGCTAAACTTCCAATTAAAAGAAAAATAGTAAAACAAGCATTCTGGCTAGGTATAAGTTAAAACAATGCATGCATTTCAAGAATGACTAAAGTCATAACTTCACATACTGCTTTGCTGTTGAAACATTTAGAATTTGCCAGGTATACTGATAATTTCTAAATTTATACTTAAATGAATTGCAGCATATCTGTGCATTACCAGAGTATATTTGATAATGCACTGATATCCTGGCAGCTTTTAATCTGAAATATAAGCTATTTATATGTTATCTAAAACAATTTAACAGGTAGGGATAAAATTATCTTATTTTTATTTTATTTAACATTTGTTCACCGGGGAGATCCAACTGGGCTAATAGCCCATTTTCAGCAGAGACCCAGGGAGAAAAGCTCCACATTTAGACAGTATAGCAATAAACAAAAGTACAACTTTAGATAAACAATATGAGACAGGTACTGAATATGCAGTTGTACAAAGATCAGCAATAAAAAGATGTTAGTTCATTTTCACAGAGATTGCTAACACAGAGAATACTAGGAATGCTTAAATGTTAGTTTACAACAATCCAAGAAAAACATTTCTAGAATTATGAAAAAAACATATGATGAGTATCCTGCTGTGGCTTTGATAGCTCATAAGAGCAATTCTCATGAAGCACTCCTACCTTTTCTCTCTGACTAAAAGAATATTTTTTTCCATTTAGGACTTGCTAGTATAATGGAGCCTTTGTATAACAAGTAGATGATGTACATATAAGAGCTATTAATCTAGCATTGCAATATATAAAAAGTATTTAAAGATTGTATTCAAGTGCTATAGAACAAGTGAAATTCTGAGTAACAGTTGACAAAGGAGGTGACCCAATTAAAGGCTTTGTAATCCCTAATAATGAAATGCATCTCTTATCCTATACATTAGTGCCCTGAAAAAACCTAATGAAGTTATTAAACATTTAATGGATTTCTAATTCTGAGAAACAATTGTACAGTTGCAGGAATGAGACATGTAAGGCGAGATGTGGTTTCCAAAGAGAATACTGAGGTCATTAAATATATTTAATAAGACATAAAGGCAAAATATAAATTGAGTTTTGCAGCTAATAGACAAAGATGATATCTCAATAATGTTGATATAATAGTAGTAAATCTGACTTTATGTCATAAACAAAATAAACAGTCAAAAGGTGGAATGAATTACTTAATACACATAACAATGATGAAAGCCTTTCATACTAAGTCCTTTATATATATATATATATATATATATATATATATATATATATATATATAATTTTTTTTTTTTTTTTTAATGGAAGGATATACTGTTCACAGCTGAATGTTGGCTATCCTCTGCTGTTGTTTCAAAGATGACCCTCCTCTCCCCTGTACATATCAACTCACTTTCCATATTGTTGCTATAATAGTAGCTTCCTATGAACTTTAGTGGTCCTTCCTTGAATTTGAAAACAGCTGAACAGTTCAGAAAGCAGGTACATTTGTAGCATAGCTTTAACTGTGTAAAAATAAGACTTGTGAATGGACCTATTGAATTGCTTTGCAATGATGGACTGTAGAGGGGAAATCAGTGGTAAAATATACAATTTTCAATAGTCCTGCACCAATATATGGCCAACATTAGTTTGATGATTTACAAATGTGAATGAAAACTGCATAGGTAGCAAAAGCAATGTAGGTGTGGGAAACCACTGAGTCCATGTTAAGGAAGACATGCCAAAGTAAATCATTCCTAACTTTTGAGGGCTTGTAAAAACTGCAGTCTTGGTTTTAAGTTCAACTTTAGCCTCTATGCTGTGATGAGATCAGTGATATTTGTACAACATATGGGATCATTCTCAATCATCTGACATGTTATCTTGAAAGATATTTCATAATTAAAAATATGTTTCTTCACAGAAACTCAGCTTATCATTTAAGCAGTCAAATAAACATCTGGTGAGTATGTTAAGTCTATGATAAGTAATATCTAGTATCTAACAACTAGCACAGGAAACCAAGGTAGAGTCATTTCCATACTGGACTAACTTGCTTTCAAGGTAATGCTTGTACATATGGTAGCAACTGCAGTCAAAAGCAAGGGAACAAGCAAGGAGTCTTGAGAAACACCAAGCAGAATAGATAGATGGGAGAAGACAGAAAATGTATACTTTACAGGTTGTGTCCTGTATCATACAAGGTCTGAGAGGAGCTGAAGCACGTGCTTGGGAAAGCTTGAGAGCATCAAGCTGATTCAGCAGCTGATAGAGTCTCAAATGCCTTTGACAAATCGAGTATAAACCAACAGCAATAGTACTACCATCCATTTCTGTATTCAGATATTCAGCAATGCCTGCAATGGCATCTGTCACGTGATGTCTTAAACCAATAGGGTGCTTTCATTAGAATGGTAGTGCATTTGTGGGTGAGAACATTTCTCCAACAGACTAGATGTAGGCTATGGTTAAGCAACTAGCCTACAGGTAATAAATCACTGGAGAACTTTTTGTATATGGCAGATAACTATAGACTTTCATAAAGTAGGCACATAATAACTTCAATGTACGCAGCAACTACAAGGGTAGGCTGACAAGTAACACAAACACACAGCTTTAGAAACTCAGGAAGTAAGTTATCCAGGGCTGATGAACTATGACTTGATACAGGAAGTATTAATGAGGTTATGGTGCACAGGTATAAGTTGAAGTAAGCTACTGTATTTTGTAGTGTGTACAAAGGCTGTGGTTCAAAATGAATATTTCTGGGCAGTGATAATTCTGAATATGTTTTAAGGAATAATGCATTGAAAGTGTACATTAAAACTGAACTGTTTCTAGGGCAGAAGACTGGAAATGGAGTGGCATCTGAAACTTTGACAGTGTTTTGTGTTTTTTTAATGGGTGTCTTCCTTTACCAAACTGTCCATGACATTCAGTGTGGTTTTTAGTGAGCCAAAAACAGTCTTCTTTAGAGATGATGGATACATTTTTGATCTGTTACATAGAGGTAAAAGAGGTAACAGAGGGTGTTCTAGATTTTCAGTATTATTGCCACAGAATAACACATGCACAATGAGCAGATTGATTTTTGGGGAGATCCAAAGTAAGGAATGAATGTTAACTCTGCAGTGATGACATGAGGCCCTCCAGTTAACAAAAATGTGGAAGACATTGTTAAAAATTGACCTTGTTATCAAGATGGCGATGTTTTATGGATTTCTAGTCAAAGCATAGAAATTAGATTTGAGATAAAAAGGATTAACACATTTCATATTGCCTGATAAAGCGTAATACTGTGCTTTGTGGATCTTGCCCTGGTCCCAGGGAAATAACATCAGATAATGGTTTCTAAAATATGACAGCTATTATTTATCACTGTTGTGATATTCAAAGAAAGAGAATTAAGGATCCACTGTAAATTGTTCTCCTTATCACAGTCTTTTTTTATATATATATTAGGCAGCATTACAAGATGAGCAAGGCCAAATAACCTTTTATATATTTACGTATGTATGTATGTATGTATGTATGTATGTAAGTATTTAGTTAAATTCTGAAGTACCAATAGACCAGAAGCCAGCTGGAAACCTTTTAAAACTAATTTATGTGTGCACAAAACACAGAGTAAACACATAAACGCAGACAATTAAAATACAGCGTTTTCGTTTCAAACACCTGAAACCTAACAATAACATTAATCATGGCATCCCACTCCCTCCCTCCAGACAAACCATCTTTTCAATCAAGCCTATCCCCACAACCGTCATCAAATCCCTTGAAGTGTTTGAAACGAAAACACTGTATTTTAATTGTCTGCGTTTATGTGTTTACTCTGTGTTTTGTGCACACATTAAATTTGTTTTAAAAGGCTTCCAACTGGCTTCTGGTCTATTGGTACCTTGGATTTGCTTATTGGTCTGATTTTGGTATGTTGTGGATGTTTTTTCTTAGATTCTGGAGTACCATTAATAAACTTTTACACCCAGGAAATCCCTCCCCTCCCAACCTCTCCCCAAACAGTTCCCCCCTAGAAACTGCCAAATTTCTCAACTCCTTCTTCCTAGACTCTATACAGAAACTAATCAAACCTAACACTAACATTAATCATGACATCCCACTCCTTCCCTCCAGCCAAACTACCTTCTCAATCAAGCCTATCCCCACAACCGTCATCAAATCCCTACTCTGTAAACTTAAACCCTGCTCCCTCTGGCTAGTAACCTGCCTCCCCTATATCTCAAACTAGCAGCCCCTCCATAGCCTATCCAGACTCCATACTTATTAATCAGTCCATACAGGAAAGTCTGGTCCCCCAAATATGGAAGAAGGCCTACATTATACCCCTGCACAAAGGCAGTAACTCCAACAACCCCTCAAACTTTAGGCCTAACCCTATTTTATCCCCCATTGCAAAGATCCCGGAAAAGTGTATTCACAAACAGCTCATTGCACATCTCATTCAGGAAAATCTCCTCACCCCTACCCAACATGGCTTTCTCCCTCATCATAGTACTACTGCCGCTCTACTATCCTTCACTATCTCCATCTCCACTTCCCTCAATAACAACATATTAGTGTCTTCCCTCTTCCTTGACCACTCTAAGGCTTTCGACACTGTTTACCATAACCTCCTGCTCTCCAAACTTGCTTCCTTCAACCTCTCTACCTCAACCCTCAATTGGTTCTCTTCATACCTATCAAATAGAGCTCAGTCTGTCAAATGGATGTCAGCTACTTCTCCATTCCTTTCCATTCTTACTGGAGTCTCCCAAGACTCCATCTTGGGTCCCCTACTATTTAACATTTTTACTAATGATCTCTTCCAATCCTGCCCCCACTCCACACTGATACAATATGCAGGTGACTGTATCATCTCTACCGCTGACAATCTATCCCACCTACATAACCTCACACAAGACACACTACACTCAGTCGAAAGATGGCTCACCAGGAACCAACTCCTACTTAATCCCAATAAAACTAAACTTCTTCTTTTCCTTACCAAACACCTCAAATCTTCCTTCTCAATCTCTTCCCTAAACAGCACAACTATTCAGGTCGAGTCTCATACTAAACTTCTTGGTATACTCATAGACAACAAACTAAAATTTGATACCCATATCAACAACTGGATCAAAGGAACCCAGCAGAAACTAGGACTGCTATACAGAAAAAAAAATTCCTTCACTCAAGAATCCAAAGTATCCCTTGCTCAAGCCTACCTCCTACCTACTTTACTATATGCTGCACCTATATTTACCAACCTCCAAAAAAATCTCTTAAACAAACTTGAGCTAACATATAATAAAGTTGCATGTTTCACCATGAATCTCCCCTATCACTCACACCACTGCCTCTCCTTAACAAAACTTCACTGGCTAGAATTCCATAACTAGCTCCTTTTACCTCAACTTCACCTGACACATTCTATCTTACAACAACCCCTAGCGTGTCCTTCACTAGCAACTCTCATCTCCCCCTACATCCCTAATGAGGAGTTTCATAACTCAGACCAACACCTTCACCAAATATCCAAACCTAATACATCCATAGGAAAAAGCCTTTACAGTCATGCAGTCTCCACATCTTGGAACAAGCGCCCTCTTTGTACCAGAACTGGCCAAAATTCACCCAATTTCAAACTAGTCGTAAAGGAGTTATGTGACAAAGCAAATTGGTTCCACACAGCAGGATAAGACATACAAGTTCCTTTATTCAAATAATAGGGTAAGCACTTTCACAGGTGTAATCTGCTTCATCAGACCAAAGCCGTAAAGGAGTACCTACTCAACTCCTGGACCTGCCCCTGTAAAGACCCCACTTGAGTCAATTCCTCCCCAGCTGTTCATTCTCCCACCAAGCCTCTGTCTCCATTTCTTGCACCTTAGACTCTCTGGGCTGTATGTTTCTTCTTCCATATCAGTAACAATGTACCTCTTTCTTAATCAATGTTCACTGTATCAGACAACTCTCACCTATGTCATTCATCCTCTTACCTTGCCCCTTCCCCACTATTTTCCCTTACTTGACTCCATGCTATAAGTAAACACTCCCTACTTACTAGTCCTTCCTTTTCCTCACCTCCTATTTCTTACCATCCAACTACATCATTTATGTGTTATTTTACGATTACTAAATGTACCTTTGTAATGAATGTTAAAAACAAACAAGACTCTAGGTTATTGTTTTTATCTGTATTACTTTATAACTAATTGTAATCTTTGTATCTGGAGCTTTTCTCCTCTGGTCTCGGCTGAAAAAAGACATCTACTCAGCCTAACCCAGCTAACAAATATCAAATAAATAAATAAATGTTTATGCATTTATTTAATTAGGTAGCTTGGGTTTCATAGAATTATTGGTTGGCACTTGTATGCTATTGGTAGGCACTTTCAGTAGAAGTCAGAGGATAATTTTCAGTCCACTATAGTAATAAATGTCTCATTTCTTGTATTAGTGGAAAGGGATTGTGACTTTTGAGTATTTGTTTTGGAATGTCTCAGGAAATTAACATGTATACTGAGGCAACGTTTTGCCTTTATTAACAAAAAGTGAGATCTTAAGAGAATTTCATCATGCAGGGCATAGCAAGTGAATGAGTCAGATTGCATGTTACTTCTTTATTATAGAACATTGTTTTACCACTGTATCCCTTGTGTGATTTATCCTGTCTAAATAAATGATAGCTGAAAGGAAGAACTTCCTAGTCCAGACTATTTGGGTGAAGCCAAGTCTTTTAATAACCAACGCATTTCTTTTAAATAATGAGTACCAGGTTTATAGGAAAGACAGTTTCATGAAACTTCAGGTATTAATATTGGTGAGCTGTAGCCTCTTAGAACTGGCCCACATCTCATCTAGAGGACCGATGAAGAAAAACTTCTCTAAGAGTTAGGATGAATATCATTAAGTAGCCTTAAAGCAGGACAAGTGGAAGAGAAAAATCTGCTTCCAACTTTTTGCAATGCATATGTAGAATCATGAAAAATAATGTGACATACTAGCTGGGTCCTAATACACTAGCATTCAGAATGAGGTGAAATGAGAAAAGTATTATGAAGTATTGGACTACCATGTAAAAAGCAGTTACTAGATACTGAATAGGTGTCAATCTGAAACTAAGGCAGTAAGATCATTGATAGTAGCAACGCTGAGGAGGTCTAGTAAACGGTGAGTTATGAGAAGAAATGCATGAGTTTCATGGAAAGGTAGAGTAATTATTTTTGTCAGGATACCAAGATGGAGTAACAGATGCAGAATGAAGAACTGGAAAGGAAAAGGCAAGAGGTAGGAAAGAACTTCAAATTAGGTAAACATTGGTGCTTCAGTGTTGTATCACAATGATACATAAACCTAGTTCAGATTTCTTGTGCTTTGGAGACATGAAACAAACCCAGGTAAATGAATGGATAAACTTTAATTAATGCAAATATATGCATGCTAATAAAGAACATAATAAAAAGAAATACAGTACATAAACATACCTGAATAATATCACTTAAATAAAAGCTATAGTAAGTCAACATATTCAATCAACAAAACACCCATCAGACCTGCTTTCAGTATTAATAACAAACAGGCAACAAATAACTTGCAAAATCTGAAATTCATATGATTAGCTTCCATACTTTCAGAGATATATATGCTATGAACAGGTATACAAAGGCAGACAACAATTCTTCAAGAACATCATGTTCTACAAGAATTCACACAATCATCTAGAAAGATTAAACTTGTTGCCCTGGTCTGACATTCCCCATCTTCAGTTTCTGAGCAAATCATTTATTCATAGAGATTTATTCATAGAGATGGACAGACATATTAAGAACAATGAAAGAAAGAGACTACAGAAAGTCAGTAAAACCCAAAAAGTTAGAAGTTTGATAAAACAAATGAACACAGTGATTAGGATTATCCATGGAGATTCGTGTGATATAATAGAAGTAAACAGGATACATTACTGTGCCACTAAATTAATAACAGCTAAAGTCTTACCACAAAAACACAGGGTAGTATGGGAAAGGAAGGGGAGAAATCAAATGTCATCAAGGAAGTATCGAATAGAGAAAAGTATAAAGCAATTAAGACAAGAAGTGTCACTGTTAGAAGACTATAGAAGAAGGAACATATCAACAAAAATACTCAGGAAGATAGATGTAATAAAAGCAAAGCACAGTATCAGAACAGATCAGGATCTCTTGTGCACTACCACAATAATAAACTAAAAATATCAGGACAGGCAGAAAAACTTAGAAGACATGCAAGTAACTATAAAGGAAAAGTGCAAAAGAAGCAATTCATTATGACTCAAAAAAGTTTCATAGAGAATTGAGAAACAAGGCAAAATGAATTAAAGCACCACCAAAAAGAAGAAATAGATATATTTTGTAGATATAGCTTTGAAGATCCTGTGGACATAACAAAGAAGCTAAATGTATAGAAGAAGTAAAAGAAAGAATAAGACGTTCAAATGTACAGGAAATGAAATGGGATGAAGTAACAACCAGAGACATTGAAACAAAGTTAAAAAAGCTCCTAATTGTAAAACCCCATGCCAGATGCAATACCTAACTTCTGGCTAAAAGAATTAACATCTTCACGTGCGGATTTAGCCATGAGTAAGAACTATGTATATGCACACGCTGGACAGACACCAGCCTGGTTAACAACATGAAAAACAATACTCCTACTTAAGACTAAACCTGTAAGCTATCCTAAAAACTAGAGACCAATAACTTGCCTTCTAGCGATGTATAAACTATACACTGGAATTGATGCAGACAGAGTTTATAGTCATTTAAAAGAAAGGTTAATCATGGCAATAGAACAAAAGGGTAATAAAAAAGTCATATGGAACAAAGGATCATGTGTTGTTAAATAAAGTCATAATTGAGAACTGTTAAAAAGGTGCTGAATCTAACTATGGCTTGGATAGACTACATTCGACAGTATCCCACAT
Source organism: Protopterus annectens (assembly GCF_019279795.1). Lineage (NCBI taxonomy): Eukaryota > Metazoa > Chordata > Ceratodontiformes > Protopteridae > Protopterus > Protopterus annectens. The sequence continues at coordinate 1,291,941,698 of NC_056729.1, read as the reverse complement.
TCATGGACAAAAGAGTACTTAAGAATGTATAAGATATGCCCTACACTGATCAATTACATTACAGCAACTATGAATCAGTGGCAAACCACTTTTCAGTTAATCCATGATAAAGGACAGATTATTATTCCAGGGATAAAAATTCAAAGGGGATATTTCAGGGTGACTCTAGTCACTGCTGCTCTTTTGTATTGCCCCTAAGCCATTAAGTCATCTACTTAACAGATTAGGTCATGGCTACAATTTAGCTCGCAAAACACAACAAAGTGCAAAGACTTCTCATCATCTTTTTCTAGATGATTTAAAACAGTATAATTCATCAGATGAGGAACAGAAAGCACAACTGCAAGTGGTCAAAACTTTTTCAGATGATATAAGAATGTCATTTGGCCTTGATAAATGTGCCAAAGCAACCTTTAAAGCAGGAAAGCTGCAGCACTAAGAAAACTTCTGTTTGGGACAGGAATATGATATAAAAGAACTTGAGCAAGAGGGAGTATATAAATATTTGGGAAATGATGAAGGATCAGCAATAAAATGCAAACAAATGTGAATAAAACTCAGTAAGGAATATTTTAGAAGACTAAAATTTATACTAAAAACAGTGTTGACATCTAGGAACATAGTCCAAAGTATAAGCCAATTTGCTCTTCCTGTCCTAATTATAGTTTTGGAGTGATTGACTGGCCTCAAAATGTGTTGGATAGGTTAGACAGGAAAACAATAAGGATGCTTCATGCTCATCAAATGATTTATAAAAAATGATTGCATACCAAGATTCTGAATGAGCTGTGGGCCTCCTTGAAATTGATTATATGTATAGATCTGCAATCATTAGACTGCATACCTATCTGCTGGCCTCACAAGACCCAAAAGTAGTGAAAATTTTGAAACAAGAGGAGAATAAGTCTAAGATTATTTCCCTGCTTAGTTTAACAGAAGCGTATCGGCATCAAGTGAGAATGGAAATAAAACTAGAAGTAGAGAAAAATCAGGCCACAACTGAATGTGCCAAAAATAAAAGAAAGATTATAAGGTGAAGGATCAGATGAGAAGGCAAGAAATGCAGAAAATGCATAAATATAGTTGCAGGTATAGAAAACTCTTGAAACAACCTCATGTTGATCAGGACTGAATGCAAGAATGGTGAGGGAGGTGAATTTAAACCAAAAGATGAAAGGTTAATATTTGTGGCCCAAGATAGTGGAGCACGTACACATTGGTTTACCAAGTCTGTTGAACATGTGGGAGAAAGACAAATGTAGGTTTTGTAAAACAAAATTGGAAAAAGTTGTGCATCTTGTTGCTAGTTGTGATATACTAATGACAGAAGGAATGTATACAGAAAGGCATAATAATGTGGCAAGACTGTTGCACTGGGGATTGTGAAAGCATTACAATATTGAGGTAGCTGAAAACACTGGAAACATGAGCCACAAAGCATCATAGAAAATGATAAAGTTTATATCACATGGGAAGATCCATTACCAACAGTTCAAAAAATAGATGTGAGAAAACCAGATATAGTAGTCCATGAAAAGAAGACAAAAGTAGCATTGATCTTTGAAATTGCTACACCCAATAACTTACATACAGAAAGACACAAAGTCATAAAATACCACGATTTGTAGGCAGAAGTAAGGGCAATATGGAAGAAGGATACCCAGAAAATTTCAGTAGTAGTAGTAGGAGCAACAGGTCTTATAAGAAAGAATTTATAACCGTACTTTGATATGTTACCAATACATGTAACTCCATAGAGATTGCAGAAAGACTCATTAGCGGGCACATTACTGGTGTTGCGAAGTGCACTTCTGACTAACATCAAAGATTGAAACAATAATTTCATGAGCTTCCATTGTACTTTGACTTAGGAATGGGATCCATTTCCATCATGGTATTAAAAACCCAAAAGACTTAGAGAAATTAAAAGAGTAACCCCTTAAAAAGGGGCATGTGGGTTTACCAGTTAACAAGTAACATATAAAAATGAAAATGACCGGTAGTTAAGATTGCTGTCCAGTATTATAAATTCCATGACAAAACAGCAATTTTTGCTTCAGGCAGCCAAAAAGTGAGTATTCTGAGGCAGCAAAGGAAATTAAATGATGTTATAAGGTTATAAGTGTTAAAGCCAACTTTGGAAAGATTGTTAAACTATAATTTATATAGGGAATGAAAAGACATAAATCTATCAAAAGGAGAAATATTATTTCAAGAATTTGGTTGTAACCATTATAAATGTTTACTTCTAGGGGGAAAAGACGGTTCATGTAAGCAATTTATTAGAGTGAAACAAAAGTCCTTGAGCAAATGCATAAAATAATTAAGAAATAAAGATGCTGGCAATTTACAGAAATGTATACAAATATACAGAATGGTGAATAAGTTGAATGCACTGTTAAATGATTGATTTGCTGAGTATCTTAATTCTTCAAGCAAATACTAAAAGAATCATCTGTCATGATATCTAAGAACATCTGCTCATAAATTTTCTACCAGTGTTTGTAGATTATGCCCATAGCAGGTGTATTTTTAGTATATACGTGTATCGCCGCATCTTACCTCAGGCTTCGTGCCCACTGAATGGCACACAGCTACAGTTATCCCACTCCACAAGGGGGGATCCACCTTGGATCCCGGGAACTACCGCCTCATCAGTCTGACGAGCCTGATCTGCAAGGCCATGGAACATATTATCATGGAACTTATAAACAAAGACATTGGCAACCTTCAAACACTGGACCCCATGCAGTTTGGGTTTGTGAAGGGCCAATCTTGTCTCCTGAACCTGATTGACTTCTTCAAATCAGTCTCCAGAGCCGTGGACAAGGGTAAAGTGGTCCACACAGCCTATCTGGACCTCGCTAAGGCCTTCGACACCATCCCCCACTCTGGAATCATAAATAAACTTACTAACCTGGGCATAAATCCCTACATCACTCGATGAGTTGCCAACTGGCTTACTGACAGAACCCACACTGTAAAAGTAGCCGACTCCAAATTCAGCTCCAGACAAGTGACAAGTGGAGTACCTCAGGGTTCAGTCCTGGGACCGCTCTTGTTTGGCATCTACTTCTCTGAAATACAGGCCAACACTAAGGGACTCTGGCTAACAAAGTTCGCAGATGACAGCAAACTGCGATTATTGAATCCCCAAATGATGTGTATATTCTACAAAAGGGCCTTACAGAAACAGATGCTTGGTGCCAGAGCCATGGGCTGAAGCTCAATGCCAAGAAATGTATAGTTATCCCCTTTGGGAAAAAACATGTACCTGTGAATTACCACATAGGTGGCAGTACACTAAACACTGAAAGTGTGATAAGAGACTTAGGGACACAGGTGGACAGTGGTCTTACCTTCGATAACCACATCGCCACAACAGTCAGGAAATCCTTCTATGTGGCACACCTCATCACTAAGGGCTTTTCATCCAGAAAAAAGGAGGTCATTATCCCACTCTACTCATCCCTCATTAGACCCATTATAGAATGCAACGCCCTGTTTGGTATGTACCTCTCAAGACATCTGCAACAACTGGAAAGGCCACAGAAATACCTCACTAAAAGAATCACAGGCCTAAAGCAGATGCCCTATGCTGACCATCTAAAAAAACTCCACCTATACTCTGTCGCATATCGTCTATTCAGATGCGATCTCTGCTTAACATACAAGGCCATGTCAAACCCACAGCTGTTGGACATGCTACACTTAAAGAAATCCCAATCCTTCAGAAACACATGCTCCAAGGATCTAAACCTTGTCATCACAATGAACAAAACATGCTGGAGGGATAGGTTTCAGACCCAGAGACTCCCCATACTCTGGAATAGACTGCCCATACATGTCAAGCATAGCGCCTCTTTGGCCCTCTTCAAAAGGAACCTTGATGATTGGATGGGAAATAGGAAATTCACCCCGGGGATCACGTCATTCGTCCTGCCAGACAAGGGTCCAAGGAAGTAAATACTATGGGAAGAAATAACCAGGGAATTGTTATGGCTAGGCTTGTATAGACCCTAGGACTGATAGCCTAGTACCAACCTATGAACCTATGAATTATCTCATCTGTCTTCATGAGAGGGTATGGTCTATGAATAAACAACTCCGTCACTTGTGATAGACATACAGTATGCATATATGGCCCACCTAATGAGTGAGGCTGGTAACCTATGGCATGCACATAGAAACTACATTATCATTCTTTTATGCTGTCATATACTAGCTCAAATGCCCCTTGTGGGAATATGGTGATCACTAATTGGCTCCTGAAGGACACAAGACATTTTTCAGTACCAGTTAGTACTGGTGAGGAAAGTCCACCATCTATGGCATCGTGCTCTTTATCCAGACATCTTGTATGCTGTGGACCATGGTCGGCCCTATTGATTATGTCACAGTGACAGGCCCACACATTCCTCTCATAACTTCTAGTAGGGATGACATAATGGACAACTTCCTGCCACTGATGATAGCATTGGAGACTTTCACCATCAGTTCCAGCAATCCTCTGCCATGATCTCACAGTGTCTCTATTAATGCATCATTACCTTTGTGGCTAAAGTTATCCTATCTCTGCCTCATGCCTGACATCTGAAACAGATAACAATAACATACCTATGGAGTTGGCAGTAAGCATATATTTATGGAGATCACTTCAGTACAGTACAATCAATCTATTAATGATAAGTAATCCATGTGCAAACCCAGTGCACACCAATATGTGCCAAGGACAATTTTTCACATGCCAAATGCATATCAATGTGCAGCAGATGCAGACCACAGATTGTCATGCATGTGGTGATTCTGATAGGTGTACAGGTGACTTGTATGGGATATGAAATTGCGAAACATTAAAAGGTATCTATATTCATGTTGGTAAAAGCATAACTAGTGCTTTACCATTGTAGTATGGCAGTAATACTCAGGAACATGATGGATTCATACTGCATAACCATTTTATATGTCTCTATCCTGTGTTAAATATATACCAGGTATACAATTATATGTCAGTCAGCACAGTATGCAATATGCTACTTACCTACATATCAGTGAGGCATAATGGATGCCATAGTTCATTACAATCTAAGAGATATATAGTTTGCTATACATGCAGGAGAAACAATTATCGGTATACAGCAATATTAGGACCCAGTAACACAGAGCAGCAGGCACTAATGGGTGCAATGGAAGGGGTGGAGATTGTGAGAATATGACAGCAGGCAGAACACATAGATCCATGGAAATACTGCATTATAGAGTTGCTGATGGCTGAGCTTTGCATATAGTATACATTTGTGGATGGCAAATGGTTGCAGATGTTTTCACGTGTGACACCACATGTGGATTCATTTGGTTAACCCATGAATTTACACAGTCCAGAAAACTAGCCATGTATCTGAATATTGACTGTGTCATAAAAAAAGCATGATACAACATAACTATAAAGATACAGATGTCAAGCACCACAGAGGTAACTGACCTGGTCAAGTTTTATATACTTTACATAGTTAACAGGAATCCACCCAGTGACCACATTTAAAAACAGATAGTGCCCTGCAGTGCTATGTTGTACAAAGTTAGAATGCTACTAATGACATTAACATTCAGAAGGTTATGAGGTTGTGAGAAACATGAAAATGAAAAAAAAAAAAAAAAAAAAAAGCTTGAAAGACACTGAACGTTGAGTATAACATTGAATTCTAGCAGCACAAAGGGTGTATAACCATCTTCATCAAGTGTAGGCAGGAGTTTGACATTAGTTGACATTTGAATCTGTGTTATGACACATATCTGCATTAATGAGGCTAGTTACCATAGAATGTTGTAGAATGTTACGATAGAATGCTGTAGAATCTCATTATCTCCTAATGGCAGACTGAGACACAGATGGTAAGTGCCTTTCACTAATACTAAAGAGCATTTGCAGCATTTGGATACATTTGCAGGTGCTTGCAATGGCAAATACTTAATGGTTAGAATTGTGTATTCATGATATCATATGGCCATGTGCAAGTCAAGCAAGGGCCAGAGTAGGTGGAATTCAAATAAATAGCAATTTGACTACTTTGGAGTTATTACATTGCAACTGGGTTATAGGTAACTGACCTGCTTACAATGGAGGGATAGAAAGTGTTAGAAACTGAGCCAAGTTCATGTACCAAACTAGACCCACAGGGAGATCATGAGTATACTCCATAACGGTTTTGGATATGAAGCATTACACTGGAATTGTGTGACTGATATCTGTGAAGAGATTGTCCAGGATCTACAAAGAAGGACATGGATATATCAAGTGAGGCACCAGTGCAATGCCCTACACTTGTAGAAGCATCTGCAAAAGGATGAGTGATTGGAAGACATTTAACTCTCCAAGTTCCACACCTTAACAGTTGTAACTATATAGTGCTGTTATGTTGTTCAACTGTAATATTGCAATTAAAACAAAGCACTGCATTGTTCACAATCATGCCAACTTTGCTGAATACTTGTTGCTTTACCTCAATGTCTGTTCATTGCGGTGCTATATAATTATAAACAAAGACTAGTAGCACAGAAACATATTGTGCAAGCCTATCTAGCTGCTGCCCTGTACATACTCTGGAAAGCATTTTTTAAACACAGTCTGTAAATGTTTGATATGAGTGAATGCCTTACAGTTATAATTAAATTGCATGTTCATTGTTTTTGTTCTTATTGCTTGACCATAGCTGCTGCAGGTAAGCAAGGCCTTTCCCACAGTAATTAGCCTGCACTGAATGTAACTGTAGCAATGAATACAGAGGAGGTTGGAAAGTTCACAAAGAAACAGGGGGAGGAGATAAGGCTCTCAAATATACAACAAAATGTAGAAGATTTAGGATTTTTGCTTGGAAGTATTTGCATAGGTAATTTAATAACCCTAACAGACTCGAAAAACGCTTACACAAGTAGATTGCAAATGTTGAAGGTTTGATGAGGAAGAAATAATTAATTGGGAACATATTTTTTGGGACTATAATGAGTTCTCAGACTTTAAAAATTCATTGTGGACTACTCTGTCAGAAATAATGCATCTGGCCATGGGTAGCCATCCCAAGTTACTTCACTGTTCGATCTTCTCACAGGACAAGAGGTCTGTCATCCATCCAAACTTGTCCGTTCTGCAACTGACATTGTGGGTAATAGGGTTTAGATCCCTTTCAGGTACATCATTTCTGAGGATGTTTTCATTGTTTTACAGGAGGAAAGGAAACCCTCAACCAGAAAATGTTATATGTCCAAAGTGAAGAGATTTTTGGTCTAGTGCAATGGTCATAACCAGGGTCCTCTTTCAGTGGGGGTCCAATCATTTGTATGGGTTGCTCCAGTAATACTTGGCCTATTCTTCTGTGAAGGCCCATTTGTCAGCCATTTCTGCTTGTCTGCCCTGAAATCCTCATGTGACCTCTCATTTTGAGATCAAACAATTTCTTAAAGGCGTCCTGCATATTAGGCCTCCAAGAAAATGTATTCCTCCTCTTTGGGACCTTAATTTTGTTTTGTAAAAACTGACTCAGGCTCCTTCTGAGCATGCAGATTCTGCTGCTTTGCAACATTGTATCTGGAAGACAGTTTTGTTGCTGGCTCTTACTTCTACTCAGTGGGATTCTGAGCTCTAGGCCATTATGGCCATTCCTGCTTTTTTGGTTTTTCATAGGGACAGGGTGTCCCTTCATCCTAACCCTTCTCTTATTCCCAGTGTAGTCAATGAGTTGTCCTTAAGTCAGTCAGTACAACTACCTTACTTTATCCCTTGTTCTCAGTCTGGTAATGAGAAGTTCCTGCGCACCCTGGATTTACACAGACAGCTCAGGCACTATTTGGATAAACTAGGACTATTCATAAGTCTGATCAGCTTTTTGTTTTCTTTCATTCCAGGTATTTGGTTTTGTCTGTTTCTAAACAAACTATCTCCTTCAGGATATTGGAGGCCATCTGCTTTTGTTATTCTTTTCATGGCAAATCTCTGTCTGCTTTTGCTAGAACTCATTTCACTAAGGCTGTTGCCTCTTGTGGTGCATTCTTCAAGGGGTTGGACACCAATTCCATCCTTGAAGCTGCTATGTGGTCTTCATTGCATACCTTTACTAAGCATTTTAAGTTGGATATGGTTTCTAGGGCCAGAGCAGGTTTTACTGAAACCATTTTATGTGGGTTTGTTGAGGGTTCTTCTCAGCCTTCCACCTCCCATTCTGCTTCTAGAGCTGTTTTACTCTCCCTTCTATGTAGAATACTGCAACAGTGATATAGAATGACATAGTACAGTTGTGTAAAATGTTACCAAAACAGTAGATGTCTTATTATTCATTGTGGCAGAATTTGCTCCCTCCCTCCAACACCCTGTTGTTTGTTCTGCATTTTTCCTTCTGGATGTGTATGGACTCCTTTGTCCCTATGATGCTTGTTCTCTTCTAGAGCAACTCAGTTCTATGTAGTTGCATTCATAAGTCCCTTTTTTGCCCCATGTTCTGTGTGCAGAACATAAATGTGACATACGGCACAACCAAGGTCTGTTTTAAACTTATTTATACATGGCCAAGTGATGGTCTGTTCACAAAGATACATCCCTTCTGTACCGAATACTGTACCAGAGAAGAGAAGGACATCAGCTATTATGGTAAGATTTTACACAACTGTATTTCTGTCACTTTGCTCTGTCATAACTACCATACATACCTCTCAACTGTCCAGATTTTACCTGAATGTCCGCATTTTTGCCTCATATTTATGGTCTATTCCCCATAACATTTTGATTTCCTGGGAAATCACTGAGGATTGAAGTAGAAATGCACAGTAAGAATTCCTGTTATTCTAGCAACTTTCTAAGTTTATAAGAGCAGTATTTCGAATTTGTCTTTATTTTGGGTCATTTGTTCCTTATTATTTTAGGCTTTGTCTAGACTTTTGTGCTAAGAGATTGAGAGGTATGCTGTTATGTGATTAAGTTGGAACGGAAACAGTTTAAAAGTTACCATGTAGGACTAATCATTGTCAGACCAGGATTCAGACACTTGTTAGGTATTGCAAACTGTTAGAATGATGGCAAAAGCTATACAGTCCTTGAGATTCATGAAGCTTGGCGCAAGGACGGTGGTAGGCTTGCGCCGACAGTGTGGCATGAAGATGGCGAAGTAGCGCCAAATGCATATTAATGAAGGCGCTCTGCCGCCATAGCCACGTGCACAGGAAAGGAGCGCGAGTGCATAGGGGGTGTCGAAATGCCACACGGAGGTGTGGAAATGCCAGCTATCAACGTGCAACCTAAAATGCTTGCATATAACAAGTTGCAAGATAGTAATCACATTTGTCATTGTCCGTGGATACTGAAATGTATGCAAAGCATGCAAGAACGTTCCTGCGAACACAAAATGAAGAAGCAAACACAAATGCATGGTAGGGAATAACGGGTCCCTATCCCGCGAACAAATGACATGGAAGACCGTGTGGCCATAGTCCAACGCAGTGTAGATAGCTATACCAAGTGGAAGTAAAATGCATCATATGTTAGTGAGCCGCCAGTAGGTACGTCCAGCCCAATGGTGAGGGTCACCAGCTGACCCATAATGTGAGGGAGGCTACACAGCTGGGCAGATGTGTCCATAACAAAATACACGATAAATGTACATATCTAGCGACCGTATGTCCGAATCATATCCCACAAGGCATGTAATAGTCACATACAAAAGGTATGTCCACATTTCACATACCAAATGTGATAGGAAATGGAATAAGCATGTAAACGAAACAGAAGGAGCATATAAACAGCTACAACAATAAGGCAACATGTAGGCTGAAAGGAACAGTATTATCCATACCGTCGACTGTGGGGACGTGTTGTCCAGTACAGCCGGATATGTGTACGGAATATATCCCATCCTGGACATAGGAAAAGGTGGCATCCTACCAGTGAGTAGAACAGTCTGCCAAAATCCAGAAATCAGCGGTACAAGCTGAACTTGTCAGGATGTGTCACAGTTTAACGGGTAGTACCCGGGTATACCAACCATGTAATGAAAGTTAAGTATGGACGTGTACTTATGTGCGTGAGGTATAGCATGTGGAAAGCAAACATGGCAGGGTAGTCCACACAACCATACAGGTACCCTACACATGTAGGGTATTCAATGTGTTACTCTGGCCGTGTCATGGGCCAACAACCAAAGCAGTGATGTATGGGGTGTGAGGAATCTGTGTGTGTGGGGGATGGGTAATGGTACAATTCTCCAAGGCGATACTGTGTCGTATGCAGAATACGTGAACCAGAGGTGTATGAGGGAGCAGAGGGTGAAGCTGAAAGAAACACAAACACATGTATAAACAGCTGCAATACAACCAGACAGGCCATACTGTAAAACACAATCCCACAAACATATGAATATTGAAATGTGCGATACAAATGTATAGACATGTCACTGGCACATACCCACAGATTGGTCCTGATGGAACTGGCCATAACAAATGCAACACACCTGGATGCATAATGGACTACCCAGCATCCCCTCCACATCACACAACCCGCTCCCTTACCTGAACGTCCACCAAATCCAGCCATACTTGGCCTACTGGTTTGGTGCAGCCACAGCTACACATAGTGACCACTACGTATATGTAGTAGATAGTGTCACCCTAGGCAGTTGCAGGATTGCACACTATGTTTCCCTTGCATGTAAAACCCCCAGCACATTTTTGTAAAGCCAGAAAGATGTTCGGTATTCATCTTGTTTTGGACCGGTCCAATTTTTGGGATATCCCTCATGGGATATGTAACCTGTGTAAACATTAGAATGGAAGACATGAAGTCCAGTCCTGTAGATATCTGGACACAAGTTGGAATGTGCATTAGAGGTGCACGACACTGTCCAGCCCTAAATGGTCATGCATAACCTACTACCCAGGATCAAACACATGCCTGTGACGCATGTGTCCCAACACGAATAAGCGGGAGAATATATTGCACACATCCGCATAGTGGCACATGTTATAAGGGAGATGAAGGCAGGATACCCCTGATCCACTGTATGAGGGACAATTAATGTGTGTGTAGGTGTGACCTGACCAACAATGGTACAATGCCAAATGTCTTGTGACCATAGGGAATAACTATGCACCATACTGCATGTAACAGTTGGCGAAAGCGGTCACGTCAGGATATAATTAAACGTAATTCGTACAAGAAACAGGCAAACAACAAAAGTGCCAAAGGTATAAGGCTTACAGCTAGGAAACAAATGACTGTTCTAAACCTGCAGTGACCATGGCTATGTGTTGGGCCAAACAATCTGGTGTCTGCAGTAGGGTCTCATCTCTCCTGCTTTGCGAGGGATAGTCCATCATTGGACAGTTGTGTCCTGACAAAAGACATTACAAATGGCAAATGTCCTGGGATTGTAGGACATAATCATGTCCCATATGTTATGTAATAGTAGCAGAAAGTAATTATTGCAGTATCTACAATACCTAAATGTTGCAAGAAACAGAATAAGCAAATAAACTGCTTCAACAATAGGCTTTAATGTAGGCAAATAAGTAAAGTTCTATCCGTTGTACTGAACGTGGGTATGTGTCGGCTTATAAAACCTGGTGTGTTCCGAAAATGTCCCATCTTGGCCATTTGAAAAGGTGCCAACCCTAGTCACCGGAATATAGCACACCCGTACATATGACAATGCCAACAATACCAATGGTCAGAGCATTCGCACAATAACTGGCCAGACCTTTAAAAACTCACAAAGCCAGTTCCCTTTGGGGGAAATGTGTTGAATGAGAATGACTACTTACAACAATGAAGAGTACTAGACACATTTAACTGCAGACAATTAGTAGTATTACGAATCTGTCAACATGTTCCAAGTTAATAGTACTAATATGGTAGAAGTGTCCGTGATTGTCCCTGAGTTGCCATAGCCTTGTTCCTGTCACTGTAGACATGAGTCCCCGAGTATCAGAGAGGTCCGTACACAGAAGTAGACCAACCAACTGTCCCAGCTGTTGACAAGACTATTGCATACCTGTAGTGATTTCATAACAGATGTCCAGAATAATATTCATTGTAGTCAAATGGGAAGGGAAACCCCCCCCCTCAACCTGCATTATGTAGTGGAACCACTCCCCGCCCTAAATTATGTAGCGCCGACCCAATAATGTGGTCAGAGGTGCCCAAACACCTGCATCTGTAAACACAGGTAGAATGTTAAACTCTGAACTAACACTGTCCATGTGCTACTTCTGATCTTTGAACAGCGCCAGGGCAGTGTTAGTCACCAGTCTGGCGAGCCTAAACCCAGACCAGCACATGAAAACCCTGACAATCAAACACGCGTATGTGCGAGGATTATAAGCGTAGGGGTTATGAATATCCTTGGAGTGAGTAGACTCACAGCACAGGTCCAGAGCAGTAAGAAACAGGGAATGTCCTAATTGTAGTACTGCAGTTTTCCCAGCAGGAGAATGGATGCCTGCTGTGTAAGGGAAGCGGTGAGGTTTATGTCAGAGTAGCTATGAACAATGGGTATACATATAAATGAGCCAGAACACCAATAGTGTAGTGGTTACAGCATCCGCCCAACGTAAAGGTATTCCCGGTGCAAGTACGACTATAGCACATATTAATTGTGTAATGAATACCTCTGTGCTGTAAAGCCAACAGTTATACATGTAAAGGTGACCGCGTTCGCATGGGTCCGTTAACCGGATTCCATCAAAGTGGTACTGTCATAAGGAATAAGGCACATGTAATCCTAAAGACGTGCCTGTAAACATATGTAACTCAGAATAAGTAGATGCAAGTGGGCCTGCGTGGGTGTACGCAGCTATTAGCATAGCAAATGTATGTTGTCTTCTACAGCTGTAACTTTCATATATATATATATATATATATATATATATATATATAGTTAGATAGATGTGTGTATAGAGAAATATCCACAGACATAACAGAAATATGCAATTATATAGCTACATATCTATCTATATATACACACACACATATATATATATATATATATATATATATATATATATATATATATATATATATATATATATACATATATATATATATATATATATATATATATATATATATATATACATATATATATATATATATATATATATATATATATATACATATATATATATATATATATAAGGAACGCTGAAAGATGAAAGCAAACCTAAGGGTTGTGAAGGGAATCCAAAACAAGTTAGGAATTATGAAGTGCTCGCAGCGTATGTCACATAAAGCTGCACAAGTGTGGGTAGAGCACCGCTCTCCACACCAGAGGCAGGGCTATACCAGTGGCCATAACATCATTGAAGTGCTACGTCAACATTGTAAACAGATGGAATGTAGGACATGTTGCGACCACCTGCACTTGTAACCCGCAAATTGTTCTTAATCCATAACACCAGGAAAGGCACGTATGTGCAAATATGAATGGCTGGTGAGCCTGTGAATACACGAGGCGGTACAAAATGTGTGTAGGGCCCCAACGCTCATTAGACGGCAATGTGTAAAGGTGTTTCATGGCTGCGATATCAGGTGTATAATGTCTGTTATGTGAGGAAACTCAACACGGGTGTGCAGGAGAAACCATGGATATGCGAGTATGGACACAGGAGTGATAGGGTATGTTGCGCAGGGTGCAATGGAGCAGCCCGTGGAGGTCAGCTAGTGGTACGTAGTTGTGATTCCCAGCTAGAGCATCATTTGTGTGGAGACATGTGTGAATGGGCATATCATTGTCAGACATTGTGCGTCAGGTCTGGCAGCCCGGCATGTAAAACCTATACGCCACCCATGAGCGGAACGGAGTTCTGCTGTGACAACCCCAAACCGGGAAAAGCAGAAAGACACAACTACATGAAGACAACAATTTGTCGACGTACAGTCACAGTAGCACAAACACACATCCTATCAACAGTAATAATATGAATGTGTACAGAAACAAACACAGTAGCAGGAATAATAGGCTGCACATACGAGGAATAGGTCAAAAGACGCTATCACAACCCAGTTAGCAGCAGCACCCCAGACATGAAAAACCTGCAACATCTGTCCACTGCATAACGTGCAATATACTGAGCACAAGTTCACCGGAGTGAAGTGTCGGTGTCAGAATGACTAAGGCAATAGTATGCTGTTGAAGCAGGGATAAAACCAATACGCATGTGTAAGTGTCCATGTCCGGGAAATGTATAGGTTAACGCACACACAGATGTATATATAGATAAAAATGTATATATACACATAGCTATAATAATTTATGTACACATATATATCCATACGGATATATATATATATATATATATATATATATATATATATATATATATATATATATATATATATATATATATATATATACACACACACACAAGGATATACTACGGATATATATAGATAGATATATATACACAAACAACAGGTAGTGATATATACACATACACACAAAACAAACTATATGTCAGTGTAGATATACACATTCACATAAATAGGTTACTTCACAGCAATTAGGGGTAACATATTTACAGCCCGGGCATTTGTGACTGGGAGGTCCAATAAAGAAGTGTTGTACCCCCCACATCACCCAGCTAGGCCAGACAGACATACAGACAGGCAATACAGATCAATACACTACCGCTGTTCAAAACTCCAGTAGGAAAGGACCAGTTGGAGAGTTCTGCAAGGTCTACACTTTAAACATGGATAACAGTGTCCCTTGCGGGACCCAAAAAAGTCAGGTATGAAAGAATCTGCCGACACTAATACGAGCAGGATGTAAGTGTACATAGAACAGTAGGTTGTGCAAGTGTGATAATATATGGGTTGACAAAACGTACAACATGTGTCCCGAGATGGGGAGAGTGGGCAATGTGTAGGGGTGTGCTCATACCCCAGCTGCGCCCACAGTAAGTATTTGTCATGACTGCTGTAGAGGGGTGCCAGGTAGGTGGATCATGGGTATGCATTAATGGGCTTAAGTGTGCAGGTGCTGGTTCACAGAGATGTAGTAGGCCCGTCCAGTGGAATTCATTAATATTCCTATGTGGGCATAGCATACGCCTACACCTCCCAAACCTGAAAAGCACATCTACCGGATAGTTTGCAAACCATCGTGGAATACATAGAGACCTACACAGTGCCATGTACCCGAGTAGCATGGACATCCATAGTTATGTATCAGAATGTAACAAAGTCCAAATAAACACTGCCAGAACTACTGATATTAGGTGAACAGGTGGCGGAATACAGGTAATGACAGATGACAACATGTATGAGTCATAAACAGCATGTACCTCGACAAACGTGAATGAATACATATGTTCTTTGACTGTGAATGTGTCTGGTTAATAGAACCAGTCATCTAAATGTGTCCCGCAGGGTGTTATGCATTGTTCCTGATACAGTGTTCAGTCACACCCATTGGTATGTGAGTTCTGCTATTGACGGAAAGTGCATAAGTTGCTGACCACTTCAGGTAGATGATAGCATAATAGAAGAGGTTAAACACCCATACGCCTGCAACAGACACACCTGTCCGGGCAGTTGTGTCTTGCAAAACAATAGTTATGGCACATGGCCTGTGCATACCTCTCAACTGTCCCTGATTTTCACGGACATCCCTGATTTCAATTCAAATTTTAACTCTGTCCCTCTTAATCCCACCTAAAACTAGTGACTTTTGGAGGAAAGGTGGTGAATTACACTTAATGAATAATGACAATAATTAAGAGTTAGAAACTTCTTTTACTTCAGAAAATGTGTATTAATTCATATGCTCTGATTCTGTCAATGGTTTAAGTTAATAGCACTAATATTTTAAAAGTGTCCCTGATTGTCCCTGATTTTTTCCTGACTTGTCCCTGATTCTGTTGAAATTTGTCCTCAATTGGTTGAGAGGTCTGGGCCTGTGAGTTCGGGAATGGAGGCTATATAGTGTATGTAGTGGTGTCAGACATCAATTTGTTGTATCAGTGACAGCTACATGTAATAGGAAACAGTATTATCAGTTATAATGCTACATGAATAACCTTAACGTATGCAAACCGTGGAGGTCGTCCGTGTTCTACTGGCTGTGGGTCAGACCTCTCAACCAATTGGGGACAAATTTCATTAGAATCACGGACAAGTCAAGAAACCACAAGGACAATCATGGACACATTTAAAATATTAGGGCTATTAACTGGAAACAATGACAGAATCAGAGCATATGAATTAATACACATTTTCTGAAGTAAAAGAAGTTTGTAACTCTTAATTATTGTCATTATTCATTAAGTGTAATTCACCACCTTTCCTCCAAACGTCACTAGTTTTAGGAGGGATTAAGAGGGACAGAGTTAAAATTTGATTCAAAATCAGAGATGGCCCTGAAAAGCAGGGACAGTTGAGAGGTATGCTGTGGGTATGTGTTGCCTCGGCACATGTGATAGCTCTACATATAGGGTCTATAAGGCGCCACCAGTCTGAATGGCCAAAGTGGAACCTGCTCTGTAGAACTGTCAGATGTACTAGGGCAGAACATACTTACAGCCATGCATAATACAGAAATATACATATCGGAGCAAATCAAAGCGTAGTCTAGCAGCAGTATAGTTGCTTATGCTACTACATATGACATATCGACGTGTCAGGTATACAAGACCTGTAACAAGCAACCAGTACAGACACCTACAACATGAGAAGGTCCCCTAATCAGGACAGTTGCAATGGCTAGAGTATTGTCCATACCACTCAACTGTCCCTGAATGTACGTCCCTGAGTTTGACTGAAAGTCTAACTGTGTCCTTCTTAATCCCTCCTAAATGTAGTGGCTGTTGAAGGAAAGGTGATGAATTACACTTACTGACTAATGACAATAAGTAAGAGTTATAAACAACTGTTACATCAGAATATGTGTATTACGTCATATGCTCTGATTTTGTCAATGTGTCAAGTTAATAGCACTACTTTTGTAAAAGTGTCCCTGTTTTTCATGACCTGTCCCTGATTCTGCAGAAATGTGTCCCCGATTGGTGGAGAGTTCTGGTATTGTCACATGTGATGTGTGATGAGGGACTGTCCCATGCAAAGTGGGAAAGGTGTCACTCCTACAGTCTTCCGTTGTGCAATCTGAAAGGTGGTCAACGTGCAGTTGGTATGCAGTAGCATGACTCGGCAGACAGCTGCGTTAACAAACTCAAGTTACATGTCAGCATTGCAGAGTATCGGTTCCCATGTATCAGGCAGATGGGAGCAGATCATATGAGGAACACGCATATAATATGATTACATCACTGGACAGGCCGCCGAGTCCGTACAGTCGAACGGCTGCCGTTGTAAAATGATTACACATACCCGATACTGTAGTCATGTAGTCCGATGTAATACGCATCACAAGGGATCGCAGACACCCAGTGTGAGTGACAAATGTAAGCAGAAATGTCGGAGAGCAAGCGGCTGTAAGCGTGTTTGTCTACCAGTATGCCAGTAGTGCCCTGTCAAAGAAATGTGGAGTGTAAACGTGTATAAGGTGCTGTGACCAGAGGTCTGCAGTGCTTAACACTGTGCAAACCCACACAACAGCTACCACCTGCTGGACTGTGCCTTACCAGGTTTGTATCCAAAGGCGTCGGCCTGTCCACAAACAACGAACCGCCCTATACACGTGATGGTAGAAGTACCCTGCACACATAGCTCATGTGAATGAACAATAGACCATGGCATATGTACAGACAATAGACTGCAAACACCATATAGCGCAGACATCCAACAGTATAGCAATGTACTGGCAGATATGTCCGGACCACTGGTCTGTGCATGCCTGGCTGTCCTGTGTTTCAGTGTGTGAGCATGCCCAGTATGACTGCTGCGCATGTTGTAGACTGACAATACCGTCATGTGTGTGAGCATGCAAAGTATGGTCAACTGTATTGCATGTGTCACATGTCCAGATAGTTAGTACTGTGTTGCTGACCCCTCCATTCTACACAGACAGGTGACATGGGCATTCTGCAGGGTAGCTGATGGTCATGTGGCATTGACAGTTGCTACATGTCTGTATAGCGTGGGGGAACATGCAACCACAGTCCTACACAGCACCGTGGGTGGTGCACATGACTCTCACATGTGTAGGTGTGACGGGGGCACAACCAACAGTTGTACACATCTGCTGCTACTGTACTGGTCTGCTGGGTACTCCATGTCAGTGTGTGGACCTACCTAAATTGCTGGTTGGAGGGATACCAGGGTATGTCAGTTCCCAGCATTAATTACCAGCATAGTGGTGTTGGACGTCCTATTACACATCCTACATCAAACAGCCTGGCCTGCTGTCATCTGTGTGTGTCATATGGGGTTGGGGTCAGTCATTGGGCATATCCATAGGCCATCGTATATCATTTGTCTATATTGGTCCACATCTGTCCAGCTGCATGGAACGTGTGTGGGCTGAACGGACACACATGATGGTCAGCCCATAATCTGTAGTGGGTAGGACACCCTGTGTACTACAGGCTACCATTGTGACCCCCGTATGTGCTACAGAGGTCATGGTGCCACTATGGATGTGTACTGTCTGCTGCCCTAACATTTGGCCACCACAGTCACTTGTATGCTCACATACATACCAGAGCAATGGGTAAGTACACATTCTAATACAACCACCACTTGTTAGGTCAATAGACATACCCTGGTTGTGTTACGGATTTGAGGACGGTGCTGGAGTGCTGCCTATGTCGGATGCACACAGTCCACCTCCCATACATGGCCGAGCAGAGGTACTGTCATGTTTGGCATCCATTGTACTGTGTGTGGGTCAGAGAGGGGAAATCCGTGGGTACCTACTGTGTCAGTGCCTATGCCGTGTGTTGCCTCTTTGCCAAGGGCAGGTCATACTGTGCACGGGCTGTCGCCGACTGTGCCCTACTCAGGTAGTTTCTTCACCAAGTCACACTGTGCCTGTACAGGCCTTGGCAGTGGTGTTGGGCTGTGTGGCCCTGCCCCATGCTGTTCCTGCTGCAACTGTTACTGCAGGTTAACAATGTGTAGCATAGCAAATAACGTAACAACATGTATGCATGTAGCTTGTGAATACTGCAGAGCCCCAACAGATGTGTCCGGATACCAGAACTGTGAACCGAGCATCCCAAACACATGCACATGTACATGTCTTGCCTGTGCATCCGCCTCAGTATGGTGTGAGTGTTCAGGTGTGTGTGCATTGCTGATGGGTGTTATAAGCCACTACACCAGTTTTTACCTAGCATCCCCCACTAGGAGACTGTAGGGGATGTCCACATAGGCATTGGTGTGCTACAGCTGTGTTAGATGCCATATATCGGAAACATCACAGCTTCCAGGGCAGACAGCACACACATTCAATCTCATGCCCTGGCCATCACATAGGGCCTAGCTGTTGGAGGGTATGCCCCTGCACTGACTGTAGGCCCTACCCTGCTCTACGGGTGGTCTTAAGTGTGCAGGCTATAGCACCCAGTACCCCAGGGTACTCATCCAAGTGGTTGAACAGATTCATATTGCTGGTCCACTAATCACGTATGTGGAGGACCTGTATGTGCTCACTAGCATGTGTTGAAATGGCATCTGTGAACTGGTGCAATACTCTGGATGCAGATGCCTGTGAGATACCCATGATATCCCCAGTTGTGCTGTGTGAGGTACCTGTGGCTAGTACACCTAGGACAACACATCCCATGGTATCCACTGTGATGCGTTCCCCTTGGCCTGTGTGATGTGTTAGACACAGGTCAACAAGCTGCTGTAGGAGGTCTCTGTCCACTCCATAGTGCTCCAACATCCCCAGCCCATGTAGACCCTGGTAAGTCACCCTCGGTCTATAAAGTCTTATGTTACCCCAGTATGGGTTCGGCAGCATACACATCCGCACTGCCCCAGCCCCCTGCACATGTTGGTATATGTTGCCTGCTGCAGCCCGTGTCATTTGGTTGGACTGTGTCTTGAAATGTCCCTGCAGGTATACACCAGTGGTGTAGAGTGTGGATGAAACATGTGTGTATGCTGCTTGCTCGCATTAATGTACTGTTTATGTGCGGGCTGGCCATGTCATCAGCTGATTGTGCTGATCAACACCTGTTTGTGCAGCCTGGACACCCTGACTACCCCACCACTGCTGTCATCCCTCCCAACGTCACCAGGCAGGTATAGACACACCCCTAGCTTAGGTTTGCTAAGGCAGGAGCAGTCCCGAGGCACAGTTTGGCAATGTACGTACAGTATGCCTGACCCACCTCCCATGCTGTCAACTTTATGCAAGACCTGCACCTGACTGACTACACAAATACACTCCAGGGACCAGCAGCACACCCTCGTGATAAATGTGATACACCATAGTCAACCTCATCTGCATAGTATAGTCTTCTAATGAATAGTTATATGACCCATACCGAACCTCCAACATATTAACCACTGTTCAGTGTCGCTCAGATCCACACACAACAGGCAACAGGTGCCTTACCATCACCATATTCTATGTCCCATGGTCTTTCCAGCAACAAAATAACCGGTGTCTACACGACTACAATCCGTGGCCCTGCACACCACAGACGATGTGCATTAACACCACGCCATGGCAGATATACATAGATCCCAGGTTATCATGTACAGATCATCTGGCACAAATAGTCAATAGTGCTGAAGTCCCCAGACATATGTTCACATCTATGTCCACCTCTACATCTATGTATATCACATATATTATTTGTAGACATATATACATGGACATATATATATATATATATATATATATATATATATATATATATATATATATATATATATATATATATATATATATATATATATATATATATACATACACACATATATATGTACACATATGTAGATAAGGCATTTATGTCACAACAGTGAACCACATGACAGCGATGCATTAGACAGGAATGGAAAAGAAACTACATGTGCCAACTGCATCATGTAGTGTTGTTAATATCAAGTCAAGTGTGTTATAGGTTCATAGGTTCATACTAGGCTATCTGCCCTAGGGCATTTATAAGCCTAGCCAGAGTATGTTTGGCTTTCGCCACCCATTTTAAATTAATTTTGCTATGCCCTTTTTCAAGGTTAGTATACTGTGCCTCTGTCTAACAGTGGCACAGAAATGATACCTGGGGTAAACCTATGATATCCCATCCACTCATCAAGATTCCTCTTGAAGAGAGTCAATGAGGGACTCTGCCTAACCTGGACTGGGATTTTATTCCAGAGTGAAGGGAGCCTCTGGGTTATGAATCTGTCCCTCCAGCATGTCCTATTTATTTCACTGCTGAGGTTCAAGTCTCTTGAGCGTGTAGCTCGATGGGATTTGGATTTTTTGAGGTGCAGCATGTCCCTTAATTCCGGGTTGGACATGGCTTTATACGTCAGGCACAGGTCGCCTCTGAGCAGGCGGTATGCCACTGAGTAAAGCTTGAGTTTCTTTAACCGAGCAGCATATGGCATCTGTTTGAGCCCTTTGATCCTCTTGGTGAGGTTCTTTTGGGGTCTTTCCAGTTGCTGCAGGTGTTTGGTAAGGTACATCCCAAAAGGGGCATTGTACTCGATTATGGGCCTGATGAGGGATGAGAAAAGAGGCACGATGACCTCCCCTAATCTAGATGTGAATCTCTTCATGATTAGGTGGGCTATATAAAATGTTTTTCTAACCACTTTGGCCACGTGGTTGTCAAATGAGAGATTGCTATCAACTTGGGTCCCCAGGTCCCTAATTACTTCTTCTGTACTTAATGGATTACCACCTATGTGGTAATTTGTGGACACTTTGTTTTTGCCAAAGGGGATGACTATACACTTTCTGACGTTTAGCTTGAGGCCATGGCTCTGGCACCAGTTGTCTGTATCTATGAGGCCCTTTTGGAGGATGCTTGTGTCAGTTGGAGAGTTGATTATGGTGCCCAGTTTGCAGTCATCTGTGCACTTGGTCAGCCACAGTCCTTCTGTGCTGGCCTGTACCTCTGAGAAATATATACCGAACAAGAGATGTCCCAGGACTGAGCCTTGTGGGACGCCACTTGTAACTGGTTTGGAGTCTGACATGGCTCCAGCAATTCTAACCATGTGGGTTCTGTCCTTGAGCCAGTTTGCAACCCATCTACTGACATAGGGGTTTATATTTAAGCTGGTGAGCTTATCTATAATGCCCGAGTGGGGTATTGTATCGAAGGCTTTTGCGAGGTCCAGGTAGGCTGTGTGGACCACCTTCCCTTTGTCAATGGCCTTGGTGACTGTTTCAAAGAAGTCGACCAGGTTTAAGAGGCAGGATCTACCCTTAACAAAGCCGAACTGGGTAGGATCCAGTGTCTGTAGGTCCCCAATATCTTTATTTATGAGGTCCATGATGATCTTTTCCATAGCTTTGCAGACCACGCTAGTCAGGCTTATGGGGCGATAGTTTCCAGGGTCCATTGAGGCACCACCTTTGTGGAGAGGGACCACTGTTGCTGTACCCCACTCTTTGGGTACATATCCTGTAGTAAGGCTGAGACTGAACAGTAGTTTTATGTTTGGGTTTAGCTCTTCTTGGAGTTCATGTAGGACACAGCCCGGGACACCGTCTGGTCCCACTGATGCTGTGTTTTTTGCTTTGGAGAGGGCGGCTCTTACCTGAGCATCTGAGAAGTCAGGGGGGCAGCACTCTACTGGGATAGATATTTGCCCTTTTGGTGGGGAGTGGGGGGAGAAGTTTGCGCTGAACCTGTCAGCTAGGATTTTGGCAATGTGTGTGGGTTCAGTGTATTTTTTGTCATTTTGGACTAATTCTGAGCATATCTGGGAATTCCCACCCAGGTTCCTAACATAACTAAAGAAAGCCTTGTGATTATCCTTAGTGTCCTGTGCAATTTTTCTCTTGAAGCTGGCCTTAGACGATTTTATGAGTGCCCTTAGTTTTTTGCTAATACTGATCAGAGATGCCTTCCCTTTTTGGGAATTTGCTCTATCATGTAGTAGCTTCCTCCTTCTATTGTATAGTTTGTTTATGGCTGGGGTCCACCAGACAGGATGTCTGCCTTTGGAGGATTGGGTCTTGGTTTTATTTGGGATTGAATGATCCATGCATTCCTGAAGGTGTTCATAGAATGTATTTATAAAGGATTCTGCTGTCTGGGCCATATTTTCCACAGGCCAAGGGGCTTTGAAGGATTCCACCTCGGTTTTGAGGAGTGTGAAATTTGCTTTAGAGAAGTTTTTCACTGTGGTTTTCTGGGCAAGGGGTGGGGTCAGGATGTGAATATCCAGTGAGATCAGTTTATGGTCTGATCTTACCAGTGAGGGATACACTTCTGGTCTGGAGCATAGAGTCCCCATTTTGGTGATGATCAGGTCCAGTATGTTTTCCCCTCTTGTGGGAGTGGTAACAAGTTGTTCCATAGCATTTGAGTTTATGAATTCTAGGAACCTTTGGGCTAGGGTGTTGGAGCTAGAGTAATGCTCCCAGTCTATGTTTGGGTAGTTGAAGTTGCCAATATAATGGTGTTTGGAGAGACCTTCATATTTTCCAGTGTTCTCAGGAAGGCCGAGTGGGGTTCCTGGGTTTGGGAGGGTGGTCTGTAGCAGGCTATAAACTGGAAGGCAGTTTTACCCACTGTTAGTTGCACGTGGATAGTCTCTGATGCTTCATGCTTTGCCACCAACCTGGAGGTGTGGGTATCTTTGATGAATATCGATACTCCCCCTCCTTTTGTGGTGTGGTCCAAGTTTTGGGGCCGAAAAGCATGGTATGAGGTATAACCTGGTAGTGCTGGGGTGCTCTCGGGAGCCCTGAACCAGGTTTCTGTTACTGCACAGATATCGATGTTCTCCATGCTAAGGAGAGTTTCGACTGTGTGCATCTTGAGGTTTAGACTTCTGGCATTGAGTAGCATTACTCTTAATTTCTTATCCCTTGTGATACCTATGTAGGTGGGTTTGTCTTTTGAGCCTTGCCTAAAAAAGGCACTACGGGGGTAGCAACAGCCTTTGCCAATATCCAAAAGCCCAAGGGTGACAGGTGCAAGCTGTCCCTAGCGAAGCATCATGGATTTTCGAGCATATCATCCCAGGCTGACAGGCATTGGATCCCCTTTGAATGACACCAGTACTTAAGCCAATTGTTGAAATTGATCATCTTGTCTTCATATTGTGGCATCATTCTTGGTGAGGGTAAGATGCTATTCAAGGTCAGGGTCATACCGGCCTGGGCTACATGCTCAGAGAACTCCTCTATGTCTCTTTTCATGTAGTCCAGGGAGGTACATCTCAGGTCATTCACACCAGCATGGACAATGACTGAATCATATTTGTACTTGCCTTGGAGTGACCTGAGTGCTTGTGTTATGTGACGGATCCTAGTGCCCGACAGGCTGCTCACCGTGACCTTCTCCTTGTTCAGACTGGTGAGCAGGACGTGTGCCTGACAATAGAGTCACCTATTACAAGTGTATCAAGTGTGTTGTTTAGCCTTAAGGGCTGTGACTGTTCGGCACACTTGCTTTGTGAGATATGTGTTGCACGTGTTTTGTTTTGGGGTGGCGGTTGCTTGGGTGTCTGCTTTGGAGGTCTCTGCTGCTTATGCAGATCTTTATTTAGAGCCTCTGAGTATGTTTTTGTGTGATTATGTGTTTGGTTTGCTGTCATGGTAGATCTATGTGAGACTGGAATTGTAGTGAGTGTGGTTTCCTTCTCCTCCTGACTGGTTATGCCAGTACTGAGGTGAGAGAGCTTAGCCTCCAGTTTGGCTATATGGTTGCATCTCTCACATGTGTTGGAATTTGTTGGGAGGGGGAGAGGGTTGTCTGTGTACATGAGGCAGTTGTAACATTGCCTCAAGATTCCCAGATTCACCAGCTGGACTGGAGAGGAGATTGACAACTGACATGTGGACATGCTAGAATAATATTGGGAATTCCTTTATAATTGAAAACAAGGGCCAATGGGGAGTGAGGGTGTAGTGCTTTTAATTTTTAGTGCTGACTTATATAATTGCTTTAGTGAGCAAGTGCCAGGTAACTTAAGTGCAATGTGTTACAGGTAACTTAAATGCAAAAATGACAAACAGTAACTTTCTTTCAAGTGAAACAAGGAAATAAGTACAGTAAGCAATGCAGATATCACTAGGGATCCACAGAAGCACTGAGAAGCCGCGTTTTAGGTGGAATTAGCGTTCCAGGGAAATAACAAGCAAACAAACAACAAGCTTACAAACAAAGCTAGATTCAGCAAGCCTGGATCTAGTCTATGCTACAGCAAACAAGGTGTACCAATTTCAGTAAGAAACAGTTAAAATATGCAGGCACTATAAACCTTTAACCAGAAATTCCCAGCTCAGATGGGCAGAGTCCAGCCTCTCCTCCCACAAGACTGCAGACCACGAACCTTCTTAATGTAAAATAACTGGCCTGAAGCCCAAGTGCTTAAACCAGAACTAATACACTTTAAGAATAACAGACACTGAGCTCTCAATCAGCAGTTCCCAACTTAGAAGGATGAAAGCTATCTGTCCTGCCACCACAGTGCATGCCACAAACCTTCCTAATGTAAAACAACTGGTCTGAAGCCCAGGTGCTTAATCCAAAAGACTTAGAATGATAGCTACACTTTAATCAAGTTGCTACCAAGCAGTATTAAATACAATTGAATGCTTTAAGTTATGTTGCATCACATGGATCAGAC
Source organism: Protopterus annectens (assembly GCF_019279795.1). Lineage (NCBI taxonomy): Eukaryota > Metazoa > Chordata > Ceratodontiformes > Protopteridae > Protopterus > Protopterus annectens. The sequence goes on along the minus strand of NC_056729.1, from coordinate 1,291,915,990 downwards.
CATAGCAAGGGTAAGAGTAGGGCTACTGACAGTTACTCACCAGACCTATTGGTGACTGTATGTGTTGACAACCCAGTGTCTTGGCAGAATATGAGGGCTGTGGACATTAAATAGGTCAGCAACAAAACAAACTGGACACATCCTGCAGCTAGCCACCCACAGATACCAACACATACAGTATAACTGCAAAGCACACACCTGCCATGCCCTGGAATTGAGCATCTACCTGTCTAGTCTACCACACTACAACATTATGCAGTAACAGAACATCATACCGAGTTCCGGCATCGCCGCACACCCACAGGCATACTTCTAGGCGGATGACATCATCCGCAAAGGCAAAGACGCTGATAGGGAATGTATGTGGTGTGAGCTATCTAAAAGCATTACTCTGTCCCCAGGCAGCTGGAAACACACACACACACACACACAGGCACACACCTGGCAGGGTGGGGAGTCGAACATACACCTAACTACCTTATCACACTACAGCAATACGCAGTTAGAGAAGGTGCTACCGAGGTTATTGAACACAGCACTCCCAGAGGCATACTTCTAGGTGGGTGACATCATCTGCAAAGGCAAAGACGCCGATAGGAAATGTATGTGGTGTGAGCCACCTAAAAGCATTACTCTGTCCCCAGGCAGCTGGAAACACACACACACACACACACACACACACACACACACACACCTGGCAGGGCTGGAAGTCGAACATACACCTAACTACCTTATCACACTACAGCAATACGCAGTTAGAGAAGGTGCTACCGAGGTTATTGAACACAGCACTCCCAGAGGCATACTTCTAGGTAGGTGACATCATCCGCAAAGGCAAAGAGCCGATAGGGAATGTATGTGGTATGAGCCATCTAAAAGCATTACTCTGTCCCCAGGCAGCTGGAAAAACACACACACACACACCTGGCAGGGCTGGGAGTCGAACATACACCTAACTACCTTATCACACCACAGCATTATGCAGTTACAGAATGCGCTACCGAGATTACTGAACACAGCACTCCCAGAGGCATACTTCTAGGTGGATGACATCATCCACAAAGGAAAAGACGTCGATAGGAAATGTATGTGGTGTGAGCGTCTAAAAGCATTACTCTGACCCCGGGCAGCTGGCAGCACACACACACACACACACACACACACACACACACACACACACCTGGCAGGGTTGGGAGTTGAACATACACCTAACTACCTTATCACACTACAGCACTACGCAGTTACAGAACACGCTACCGAGATTAATGAACACAGCATTCCCAGAGGCATACTTCTAGGTGGGTGACATCATCCGCAAAGACAAAGACACCGATAGGGAATGTATGTGGTGTGAGCCATCTAAAAGCATTACTCTGTCCCCAGGCAGATGAAAACACACACACACACACACACACACACACACACACACACACACACACACACACACAGAGGCACACACCTGGCAGGGCTGGGAGTCGAAGATACTCCTAACTACCTTATCACACTACAGCATTACCCAGTTACAGAACGCGCTACCGAGATTACCGAACACAGCACTGCCAGAGGCATACTTCTAGGTGGATGACATCATCCGCAAAGGCAAGGACGCTGATAGGGAATGTATAGAGAGTGAGCAGTCTGAAAGCATATTACTGTCCCAAGGTAGACATAGACACACACATGGCAGTGGTGTGATGGGGCAACTGAATATCTATGGAGCACTACAACAACACTACATAGGTACGGGATGCGCCACAGACAGTACACCCTTCAAGACAGTCAACCAGTGTGTTCAATGTAGGCATCCTTCATGACGTTGTAAATGGACATCTGTTGCCTGGATGACCACCGTCGCTATACAGGATGTCAATGGCCATGCCCATACACAGAGGCACATCACCAACACAAGGTGTCACTGGGCATGCCCACACGTTTAGTATCACACGTCCGTTTGGAATGTACTGTGTGTCCATCTACACAACAGCATACTGGGAATGCTCACACACTTAGCAGTTGCAAAGTGCAGTCTTGCATGCACACGGATTCTAAACATGGAAGGGCGCAGTTTGGAATGTACTGTGTGTCCATCTATACTACGGCATACTGAGCATGCTCACACACTTAGCAGTTGCAAAGGGCCGTCTTGCATGCACACGGATTTTAAACACAGAAGGGCACAGTTTGGAATGTACTGTGTGTCCATCTACACAACAGCGTACTGGGCATGCTCACACACTTAGCAGTTGCAAAGGGCCGTCTTGCATGCACATGGATTCTAAACACAGAAGGGCGCACTTTGGGATGTACTGTGTGTCCATCTACACAATGGTTTACTGGGCATGCTCACACACTTAGCAGTTGCAAAGGGCCATCTTGCATGCACACAGATGCTAAAGATGGAAGGGCACAGTATGGTGTTACTGTCCCCACATACATGAAGGCCACTCACATGTACTGACCAGTACACACTCAGGAGCCATCACAGATGTCTCAGGTGCAGATCACAGAGGTACACACTGCAGTCTACAATGTAGCCCTCAGACATCACCATGAAATTGGACCAGCAATACACAGCCATACATTACCACAACACTGTGTGACTCATGACCAGTGGACTGTTCATAGGATTACAGCAACTGTGCAGACTACACATGTACTGACAGGGTTCCATCATGTGTTATGCATTACAATGATACCACTGTAATAACCAGGTCAGCTCTACACATACCAGGGGCCCTGGGTCTTACACAGCTGTGACAGATGACTGTCGCTGTACACCCAAGAACACACATGTTTGGATATGGCATACATGTAATCGCAGCGGATATGTGCATGGACCACACACACAACACATATGTACATAGCATAGCTTTTGCTGTCCTCCATGCAGACAAGTGGCTACAGCAATCACAAGCACGCAAATGGAAGGTGAGTTCATGGCTGTTGAATGCTAACAGTACATGAGGTAGCAATGTTGACTGAGGACACATTCCCTCTGTACTAGTTACCCATGACACCCATCATATCATACAACAGTCCATGTGTTATGTATGTCATCACACATGTCCACCAATTGCAATGCATACAAACATGGCTACATGACAGGCATGTAGGACCAACGCACATGTACAACTTGTAGTGCGCATGCAGCTACCATGCATGTGCAGTAGCTGATGTATGTAACTCATCTGTGCCTAACATACAACATGCAGTTGCAATGCAGCCCCATCACTGACACCTGTATATGGTGACATACTGACATTATGGTAGGATGTACAGCAGGTATGGATGGATGTGTGTACATAAAGTGGTGATCCACCTGTGCAGATGGATGTTTGCCAGGGACAGCTCACAGGTATGTCACACGCCATCCTACCATTACATGTGCAAACAGTACGCTATGCTACTGTTACTTGACGGTGAAGACATAAAACCTATACAGTGGTCAGGTGTTACTGACTGTACGTCACTTGACACCTGTAACACTTACATCCTCCCGTGTGCATATAACAGCACAATTGCCAGACATAGCGTTGATACACATAATGCGGCCAATACTGCTGCATGTCTGTCAGATGTATCATCATATAGCAGGTGTATCATTCACAGTACTGTCATGTGTTTTTGCTTGTGTGACCATATATGCCACATATGGTGGGGAATACATCCCAATTGTTACACACCCCTGTACACTGTTGTAGAGATCTGTACATACTGCAGTGTGGAAAGCATGACATAGGCAGGGGTGGTGTGTGTATCACACACATCAGCTATCCGTATGTGTATGACATTTGTGGTCTCCACAGTGTGTGTGTGTGTGTGTGTGTGTGTGTGTGTGTGTGTGTGTGTGTGTGTGTGTGTGTGTATGTACATATGGCTGTCTGGTGCATGGAGTGAGGGTGTATGCTACCATACAGAACACACAGGATCCCTAACCCCTCATGGTGATGCAGTCTACTACCCTGTTGATGCCATTGGTCTCAGCCGTACTGGCTACCTGTACATGTTCTTACTCTGTGTCGCATTGTGTGGGTGCACAGTACTGTGAGGGTGATGACCACATAGGCAGGAGTCCTCACCTCAACACTATGGGGTGTGCATTATAGTGCTTTTGACCCCGTGAGTGTGGGCATGTTCCTGTAATGTGACAGGGTATTACTGCTACACAGTGAGGCCTCATGCTATCAAGTGGCCTCTAACGTTATCATCGGCCAGAGCGCTGTGTACAACCCCTGCACCATGTCAACATACCTGTGATGTGACCTGGTATGGATGTTACATCTCTAGCCACTGTATCCTATTAAACTGCCCACATGCTTCTGGATCAGTATATGTGTGGACATTTGTGGTATGTTAGCCTTTTCAACATTCAGGTTGAGGCTACATATAGCATGCTGATATTGCCATACATGCCTGTGAGTACTCCACAGTTACACATGGGAGACTGCTACCTCTAGGCACATGCAAGTAGACCATAAGGAGAGAACCAGGGCATAATTACCAACATGCTGTTATTGTTGTTACTGAGACACATACTGTGAACATATAACAATGCCTGCTAAACCTGCACTACATGGCATGTCTGGTGCGTGTGAACAGTACACAACTAATGTAATATACACTTCTCTCACTATTCTGTTCACCCTGTGCATCAGACCATTTGAGCATGTCCCTGCACCGATGGTGTAGATAACAGGGATGCGGCACAAGCTTCATCATATGCACAGGGTGATAATGTTTGCCAGGGGCATAGGCTGCACCAATGGATGACATCATGTGTGTGGGTAAGGGCTGGTGATATGATTGTACATGTCTGTTCAGTAAGTATGTGGGTGTTGTGGTGCCCTACAGATGTGTTTGCTATGTGCATGTATGTGTGCACACAGTTCTGCCTTTTGTGAGGCCTACACAGGGGTATTATTGACAGCTCCAGATTATACAGACCAGGTTGTACAGCTCACTGTGTCCGGCCATGGCTACGTGACCTGTGCCTGCCAGGGGTTGCACGGGCACTACCAGGCGGAGGAACAGATTGGCTACTGTCCGACAACACATGTCCACTGGAACCATGTCCCCAATGGGAATGTAGGGCCATGTCCACGTGGCGTGCTGTGTCTGGGTGTGGACAGCACAGCACCAGCTGCACTGCTACTGCTACCAGCACTATGGGAGCAGGCATTTGAGGTGGCATGCTCATGTTGACCTGAATTGGGTGGTGTAGCTGGCCTACGTCCACGTGGCCTATGCCTCACTCCTACCAGATGCTCCAGCACAGACAGCTCACGCTTGCGAATTGCCATGCCACAGTCAAGGATTCTGACCATGTCACCCAATTGCCTGTCCAGAACATCAGCAATCTGCTGTTGAGCATTTGCCAATGCCTGGATGTTGTCATTTAGGGTACGGATAGCAGCCCTCTGCAGCCTCTGCCCTTCTCTGTTCTGCTGTTCAGCATGTGCCTGTGCCACCATTATAGTCTGGAACATGTGTCTGGTGATACCAGCTGCTGCGCTTTGTCCTGCAGGTGCATGTCTGCCAGAGGTCCTCCTACGAGCAGCACCGGCCACATGCTTGTGTGGCACATCTGCAGTCATTACACTGACACCATGGTGTGGAGATACACCTTCTGTAGCCACCACACATTCCTGTTCCACACTAACAGATGCTGACTGTCCTTCCTCTATGGCCACTGGTGATGCGGTATTTGTTGGCAGCAGAACTGCATGCGGGGAAGAGGGGGACATAGCTGGGATGGCAACCATTGGCACAGATTCTGCCCCTGACAACCCTTCCTGTACCTCATGCATATGTTCATCACTGCTAGTATCTGTGGGGACACTAACATCAGATGGACCGCAGGAGGGTAATGCACCTACATCACCTGTGAATGCAAAAAAAGACTCTAAATTACAATAGACACACACACACACACACACACACAGACACACACAGACACACACACAGACACACACACACACACACACACACACACACAGACACACCATGCATGTGATTTGACAGATGGCATGCAGCATGCCTGTGATACAGCAGACAGCATGCAGCTCAGACATTAATAGTGTTAGTTAGCATACCTCCCTGGGGTGCACACTACAGCAAGCAGGTGTCATATCAGTAGCCATGCAGTTCACACAATCATGGTAGTATGCATGCATCCCCGTGATACACCATGTGGACCAGAACAGGATAACAGTACACATGGCTGACGTGACCTTGACATGTAATCTGCTGACGTGTGCATTAACATGCATACATGTCTGACACAATGGTGTCCTGACACATGTATAGCGTCATAATGGGCATCACATTGGAGTGTTGTCTGTATGCCCTACAGATAGAATGCATGTTTAGCAAATGTGCATGAGCATGGAAGGGTAGTGTGAGCCGTCTACACTGCTATACAGTGTGAAGAACAGACACTGTGCCATTGCATGGCATCATGAGGTGTTTATATTGCTATACAGTGCATAATATGTACACATTGCATAGCCATAACTGCATGCATACCCATGACATAACTGTGGATTGTGACCCACAATGCTGAGGTGTATACACATCAAACCTTGCTGTGTCATGTGACAGGACACTGGAGGACCTACAGATGACACCCCTGCACAACTACTACAGAGTCTTAGCTGTCTGGCAACCATGTCCACACATAGCAGACTTGTCAATTCACCATGTCCCACATGACATTGATGTACCACACACACGAGGTGCACAGCTAATGGTGATGTCCTACAGCAGCAAGGGAAATGTACAGTATCTGTGGCCTGATGTGGTGTCAATGTCTGTGGAAGCTGTAGAGGTGACTACTGTCATGCTATGACACTGTCATGATGTTCAACACATCTTATATGGTAGACTTCAATGACACCTCCACTAGCTGTGCACAGGCTTTTAGGATGTCCAGTGTACCACATCAACTGTATAATCAGTCAACTAAGGCTATAATTGGACCATGTGTGGACAATGTGCAACAGGGTGTATACACATCACATCTACTGTGTGGCTACGTGTCTCAGGCCATCCTCCACGGCCATGTGTGCACATGTGTTGGCCAAATGTGTGTGATGGCCATCAATCTCACATGTCTGTGTTGTCCCATATGACATACATCGATAGAAGTCAGATATGTCACCATCCACAGGGCTATGCAGACAACGGGTTGTATGTTTGGTATGTGGGGTATGGGTTATGGGATAGTGTGACAATATTGCAGCCAGAACATTACGTGTCTGGGACATGTCAGATGGCACATCACAATGTGTGCACCCATTGCAGGGGCATATAACACAAAGGTGACTCCTGTGGGCTGCCCATATCACAGCTCACTGTGTGGTACTGTTTTCGTACCACACGTGTTGTTCCAATATATAGAACATATGCCTACATTGTACAACACCTCCACTGTTGTATGCACAGCTGTCCACACATGTAGCAATGACAAATACTGTGGTTTCATGTCGGTGTATCATTTCATTTGTATATATTGCACATGGGTGGCCAGTGTGAATGATGGGTGATGTGACCTGTATATCATGACTGGACCGAACATCAAGTGTACAAGTGTTAACTGGCCACATGGTGAATAGATCTATGCTTTAGCATGCCTGATACTGATGACAGTCTCACCTGCAATGGACTAATGTTTGTGCAGCATGCCAGAGGTACCTGTATAGGGGTGACACAGCAGTTTGAACATTATCCATGACTGTATGACAGCCACAGGGTGCACTGTGCATGTTAACACATTCACCTGTACAATAGCATATAGTATGCACATGTGTGCATACACAGGGTAGCATACTGTAGTATGCAGCATGTGTGTAAACATACCTTGCATATGATGTTACATTACATAATGTACAGTGACACATGCAACTAAATGGGCTATAATAGCCATATGTGCAGTAGTGACTTACCAGGCAACTCCAGGCTCATTGGTTGGGAGACACCCACCTCCACGATGGCAGCTAGTGTTTGTGGATGCTGTTCTGAGGGTGTCCCCAGACTGACCAGTAGCTCCTCGTTGTGTATGAGTGGGGGCTGGGTTGGTGGCCCACCACCTGTTCCACCTTGTTCCCTGGCGATTGCAGTGGCATGCTGTTTTGCATGTTGTATCAAGTCTGCGCAGTGTCTGTACACCTGCTGGTAGGTGTGGTTATGGCCACCCACATCATTCACCCTCCTGCGAAGATCCTGCCACAGGTCATCACGCTGCTGGGCATGCTGTGGCACATGGCTGAATAACACCTCATAGTTCTCATGGATGTACGGGATGAGGACATCATCCTCCTGGTGGATGTACGCTGGCAGGCGTGTATGAGGCATTATCTGTAAGACATAATGATGGTGACAGGTCACAGTATCAGAGATGTACAGAGATACTGCTGCACATACATTTCTAGTAAATCTAGTACATCTGCACAGTTATCTTTGCAAATCATCATGACACTGATGCGACTGACATGTTTGTGTCACACACATGTAACACCCATTATGCATTGGATATCATCACCATATATGTGTGTCACCTCATTACATTGTTCATACTCCATGTGAATGCTGTCTTGATGTAGGCATGTCTGTTTTCCTGCACTGGTGTTCTTACCTATCAGCACATGCCTGGATGTGTCCACAGTAATGCTGTTGATCTTGATGCTGTGTATATGTCACATTACAACACATACACTACCTTAATGGACTTGAGCAGTGACAATGCACTCATATGCATGGAAACCTTTACATGCATGTGTTTTGCCATATACATCTACACGGCACTGTACAGCTGTTCAACATCCTGCCACGGATTGCCTGTGTTGCATATGTGATAGACATGGGGCAATGGCTAGTCGGACGTCATTCGCAGGGATGGTTATCAACTATAGCTTGTATGGGCAAGGTTTCCTAGCTGTATCCAACAGCCATTTTGCCACCATGAGGTGCATCAGTGCCACATTACTGATCCAGACAATTGATACTACATCTACCATGCGGCCATCACACCATGTACGACAGAAATGACATGTGCAGCTTTGATGGACAGGGTTGCATGGTATGGTGGGAGTATGTCACATGTATGGCACAGGGATCTGTCCAGCATGTGGCAACCCTAGTAGTAGGACGGTGGCTGTCCATTACGTATGTCTTTCAGATCAGGTTATGGACATGTAGCATGTCCAACATCATAGTGTAGCAAATGTCTTTATGCAAGGTAGACAGCATGCTGCATAGTGGTGGTGAGGATTGTGAAGGCTGGTATCGCCCATCCACGCATGGCCAATACCCCTTAAAGGTGATATGTGATCCAATATTGGTCACCCGAGTGCTGTGTATGCCTGTCCAATGATCTCCATGCTCATGGATGGCACCCTGTCATGACATGGGTACCTTGTATGACTACCTAAGGGGCCTGGAGACATAACCAACTCAGGGAGGTGAACTGCACAGCACCATCCCTTACACAGTGTCTATAATGTTGACCACAGCCTAGGTGGTAGTTAATGGGTACAGGGATATTCACTTAGCGGTGACAATGCTGATATCATCTGTCAGAATGTGCACATATGTCACACACCTCACCCACAAAGCCCATTCTGTATGTTGTTCACAACACTGAGACAGCTATTGCTCATAGGTCATCACCATTCACATCCTTACATACACAGATGCCTCGCATTTGTCTGCGTGGTATGGGCTACAATGAGGGTGGAGTACAACACATTAACCCTGTTTTACTGTAGCTGGCACTAGTGTGATATGCACATGTCACTCTGGCACCTTTTGTAGTGTTGATTCTGTCAACAGGCCACTGGTAGAACACTCCTGTGACATACGAAGGTATATGTAGTCAAACATCCGTGCTGTCATGTACATCTGTACTGCTAACATCTACATTGATAATGGTTTATGGACTTGCAGACCATACTCAGCAGGGTTATAGTGCGGTGCCACCAATTATGACTGTCGTCACCACTTGTGGGTTGATATTATCCAACACCCTATCTGTATTGTATTTCCATGCCCAGCACTTGTTCAGAACTTGTGAGCACTTCATGAGCTACTGATTAATATAGCACCCATTCCACACCATTTCTCACAAGTACACTGTCTGTCCTTACATTTCCAGCTTGCTTACAGTACAACAGCTGTTGTACACACGTAACTCACATATCTTGTGAGACATGGTTGTATATACAGGCATGTCCAACTGTCACGTACTAGTGCTATTGCCTGTCTATATGATGAATATGTCATACATGTGGCAATAGAGCAATTGTCTCATGTACACAGTCAATGCTCACCTCCCAACATACGACACTACAGCCTGTGGGAGATACATATATGCAGCCCTGCTGGGGGTAATGCTGTCACCAACCCTGACTGCACCTGACAATCATGTGGGGATGTGTAACATTCGCAACACACCCCACTCATCACATAGTCTCACAAGATCTCCACCACCACAGGCCACACATACGAGTACAACTTGTGCAGTACCTCTCCATACTCTGTGTAGGCACCAAAGGCAGCCCTCATCACCAAACACAACAGCAATAACTTATAGCCCACAGACTCATGTGTGCCCATCACATGCAGACAATAGGGTGTTATAACATACACAACACACCTGTTATAGGTGACTCTGTAGGCGGTCACACTGATGTTCCACTCAGCAGGCTACACAAGGCGATAGTCGCTTACATCTTGCTGTCGGGTAACTGGTTCTGCAAAATAACCTATGCACCCATGCCACACATCACCAGGTGCAATTTGACTGTCATTCTCCATGTTAGTGTGACTGCCCTGAGATGCAACTTCACAGACTACGTGTGCAGGGACATGCAATAGCTCACTGGTCTTGTAGCCCTGAAGGTATGGGCCAAGCCCTGGGGAGCATTATGCATTCATCCAGACCTGATACCACTGTACAATGACTGACTGTGTCACTTCAACAGTTGCCTATGCTTCTGCTGACATTCCACAGGCATCTGGTATCTGTCCGCTTTGACTGACATGGTCAACAAAACACGATGCTTTAGCACAGATGACCTGCACCTGTCAGCCCTGGGAGTACAGATAACATGTAAGGCTCTTGCTGCTTCTATACTGCCGGTCTTTCCCAGTTTCCAATAACATTCACCACCAGAACGGGAACAGGCAAGCAAAACATGGGGTCATGCGATGCAATGCTTGACATCTTCATCTCTGACGCATGCCAGCAAGGCACTCCTTATAATGGACCACGTCAATATCTCTGCAGTGACTGGGATCTGCCTCTAGGCTCTGCAGAGCACACCTGCAATGATAGGTTATACACAGACCATACCTTTCAGTCATGTAACCTGGACCGGCACACCCACGGCTGAGGTGTTCCCATATTCCACTATGTTGTACACACATCCTGGCTAGTTACTTAGCACAATGCATCAGAGGTGCTCCACGTGCAACTAACTGTGGCCAGAACTGCTATACACATTGTAACAAGCTACGGATTCAACAACATACCCCACAGTTACCAGACCTCATTTCTTGGTGTACTGGACAGTAGGGCTCAGACAGGTACTACTGATGTGAGACTGACACTACCCCACACTTAACTGGGATAGCCCCTCATGTACCAACACATTAGGCCAACGCTGTCCGGGATTCATAACCTCCACTTGGCTGGATCAACCCATACACACCACCTCCAAGACCAACAATATCCTTGACATGGACACTACCAACATGTGACTGGTGTTCCACACCTGGGGTTATCCCCTTATTGGTGGATTCCAAACATATCCACATCCCAGCACCACACCCTTCATGGCATACACGGTACAAGAGTACTACAATGCCTACTACAGATGTTTTATGACAGCAGTAGTTAACGTCATGACACCCGTGCAGATGGACAATGCACATACAAATGCTGAAACATACCCCAGTGCACTTTATTAGCACTTACACAACTGCATGGATCATGCTATTCCACACAGAGCCATGATGGTACCTACCAGATAACGGACGCCACTCTGGGGGTCCAGTTCCATGGACATAATTTACAACAACAGGTGGAGGCTGTTGAAAAGTGGAGCACAATCCCATAGGTGGGGTAGCTCACTGGTCAGCCTCAGTAGGGCTAAAGGATCCCTCATCACATACTCCGAAACTAACTACGTAATCATTACTGCGACACATTCCAGGGTGTACCACAAGGCATTATGGAGGTATGTCAGTAGTTAATGGCAATACCCACATCTGCTCTGACATACAACAGTTACTCAGGAACATTACAGAACCAGGTGATGTTGGCAACATGCTGGTGGATGGGCTCAATGCTGGCATTACACCCTCTCACTCCCTACAGGGCCACAATCCATGCAGGAACATTGCGGTGTCACACCTACACAGTACTAACCTGCACTCTATATGGCCTGTAACACTGGCCCCATGTGACAGTCCAACATCCCAGGCTGTGATTTACACAAACCTCTGAACAACATGTCTCCCCACTTGGCCACCATGTTCAATAATAGCCTTGTATCAGACATTGTGGCACCTGAATGGCACACAGCAACAGTTATCACACTCCACACAGGTGGTGCCACAATGCACAAGGGGTACTATTGCCCTACACACCTGACTGGACTGTTCTGCAAGGCTATGGGGCACATCATCATGGAAGTCATTCACAGAGACATTGGTGGGGTCCGGTCCTTTGATGCCACCCAGTTTGGACTTGCTAGGGCCAGAGCATGGCTCCTACACCTGGTGTTCTCCTTTCATACAGTTACCAGGGTAGTTGATGATGGTAAGGGGGTCCACACAGCCTACATTGTCCACTCATTGTCTTGCAGCACCGTTCTCCATTCTGGTATTGACAACATACACATCCACCTGCACATCGATCCCTATGTCTCAGGATGTTATGTAAAGTGGCTCACGGACAGGAGACACACAATGAGGGTAGCATACCTTAGTACCTACTGTATTTCAGTTACACTCGGCGTACCACAGTCCTCAGTCATAGGGCCCCTCATGTTCGGTATATGCTTCCCTGAGGTACAGGCTAACACAGAGGGACTTTCCCTGCCTAGCTTTACAGACAACTGCATACAAAGCACCATGATTGATCCACCAGCTGATACTGACCCCCTCCATAAGGGTGTCACTGTGATGGATACCTGATATCAATATCATGGCCTCAAGCTGCATGACACAAGGTGCATGAACATCCCCTTTGCATTACACCATTCACCCACTGACTATCACATAGGTGGTAGTCCCCTACATACATGTCACATTGTACATGCTCGTAGTACACACGTATGTCGCACCCACTCCTTTGATAACCATATTGTCACTGTAGCGTGGATATCCTTCTACGTGGCCACACTTATCTGTACTGGGTTTGTAGCTGGAACATAGACACCCATTGTACCTCTGAACTCCAGATGTATACACACATTCAAGGGTACAACACCCCATTTAGGGTGTACCTTACACAACAGCTACGGCTTTACATACCACAACATTAACATGCCATGACGTTTATTGAGCTCCGATGGTTCAAGTATGCGGCAGAACTACGGACACCACATCTGTACATATTTGCATACTACATACTCAGGGGTGACCTCTGCTGAACAGACAGGGCCCATGTCCACAACAATATTCATGGATATACTCCACATAAGCGACATAAGCAAAAGCCACTGTGAGCAACATGCTCATGGATATGTGCACACATGCAATGATGAGTGGGATGTGCTTCAGGGTTACATTCCCAAACCAGACACTCACCATGCTTTGGAACATGATTCCTATGTACATCACGCAGGGACACTCAGTAGCACTGTTCATGTGATACCTCACTTGGTGGATAGGAGACACATGTACGCCAGGGATCACTGCAGTGGCTGTACTGTGCAGAGGTGCAGGTAACACATGGCTCTGCTGTTCAAAGACAAGACACTACCCTAGAGAGGTGCCGCTGGTTTGAACACTGTAGTTGTGCTTACACATAGACTTGCCAGACTGCATAATACCCCACTATGAACCTATGAAGCTATTACATATCCTTTGTGCATGGTTAATTGAGTAGCCCTTCCATTTAGATTAGCTATCATGCTATTACAGTGTCCCGTGACTACAAGCCATATGTATCCTGTTATTGTATATTGTACATGCCAATAGATGATACCTTTGGTATGCATGATATGCCTGTTATGCTGTGCAGAATATCTGACATATCTACCTACAATACTGTACATTACACATATTTTACATAGTATCCCATAATGCAAAGCATACTTGCACAGCGGGACCACCTTCAACATGTCATTGTCGTTATATGCCCATACACATGCCTACTGTGACGGTATATCAACATATACTATCCCCTGCTATGGCACGTACTTGTTGGACATACCCTACCACTGACGGTGGGTGGTATGGAATTGTTCTGTTTAAAGCCCTCATGTAGCATCCCTTGTGGTGTCTGTGATGTTTACCTTGTGGCCCACTGCAGTACACACAATTTCTACAAGCGTTACTATGCTCAGCAAGACATCACTACATAATACCTTTTCCCACTTTATGCATTGCGAACACTTTTAATTAATACAAAACAGGCTATACATACACTAACATAATTAATAAAAAACAGGCTATACGTACACTTACATACCGAGTGTTCTACATACCTTGTTATCATTCCGGACTTTCGTAACTATCTCTCTTACACTGTTTAAACAGTTCTATGGTATGAGCATACGGTTTGAATGTCTGGCAAGTCATCCTTATATACGTCGATACCTGTAACGTGGTTTCCTGCTGCCAATTGGTGTTCCTGAGTGACTTATTACTTGCACATCAGCTGTGCAGCTACTCCATTCACCAATTACATGGCAACAGTGGGGTATAATTGAATTCTCCACTTGGGCGTTGCCCATTTGCCCTACCTTCAGGGAGACGGCCTGTATTGTGTTTTGTTGTGTGTAATTGCAACTGCTATGTGTAGAGACATGTATAGTTTGGATTCATGTCCCCCGTGGATTGTGTGTGATGGCTAGAGTATGTTTTTCTACATGTGAGTGTACCTGTCATCCCAACCATCTGATAAGGGACTATTGCAAGCAAAACCTGTAACATCGCCGTTTGTTCCATTATACAACGGCTACGATTTCACATGGCGCCTTTAAATGCGTCTTTCACAAGGTATGTTAACGCTTCTGCAGATGTAATTGACTGACTGGATGTTTGTGCTGTAATTACAGTCGGTATTGCTATAGTTTCATGTGTGGGGGATGTAGGTGGGTGTACGTAGCATATACAGGTTTGTGGGGCTTGCATTTCTACATATTCCATATATGTGTGTGGGCTCCTTCCCTAATTAAAGAGCTATTAGTTAGTAGAATTTTGTTATGGGATTATACATTGGGCCATTGTTAATTGGTTTCTATATAGTATGCAGGTGAGGTTGATACTTCCATACCTCCGGAATTACAGCAATATGTAAAGGAATGTTACTAACTGACAGCTGTCCCTTGTATTTCTGTCCCAGATATTTGCAGTCATTGCAGTTGTGTTGGTAACTAAACCTCTTTGGCATGGGTTGCCACCTTTTCAAATGGCCATTGTGGGACACTTGCAGGACACACATCGGTGTTTACAGGCTGACACATACCCATGGTCAGTGCACAGGATAGCACATACTTTTATCCTCAATACATACTTATCGTTGTAGGACTTTGGCTACTTATCATATTGCATGTAACATTTACGTTTCTTACATACAGGCATAACTATTTAATGCAACTATTACATAATATATGGGACATAATAATGTCCTACAATCTCAGACAGTTGCCCTTTGTAATGTTGTATGTCAGGACACAACTGCCCAGGGAGGGGCTGTCCCTCCTAATGTGGGACAGGTGGCAACCGTATGCCTACGGCTAGCTATAACCACACCTATCATAATGATCTACCTCTGAGTTGGCACTAACAGACACACGATGCAGACACACACACACACACACACACACACACACATTACAGTCACATGGAAATGCACACAGCACCCTCAGCACACACATACACAGACTACGGCAATCACAAACACAGTTGAACACAGTACCTACGTGGACCGCAACATCAGCAGTGGTAACTAAATGTCCCTTCATATCATGATAATATTACTCGCAGTTCTAGTGTTCTGGTACTGTGTTCTTTTGGTCTTTCAGCCTCGTGGTTACACGTGTTGGTATGTGACACATTCCATAGTAGGCGGTGTTCTATTTACTTGTACCTCCAAGGTTTTATGAATGTCATTGACCTATCTATATATTTGCAGATATCGGTGAATTCGTATATATCAACATATATCTCTCTATCACCCTTTCTATCTGTATTATATCTATGTATATATGTATATATATATATATATATATATATATATATATATATATATATATATATATATATATAGATAGATAGATATAGAGATATATATCTGACAGGGAAAGTGACAGGCAAACTACACCTTTCATTGTGTACTTGTCCGTGTATACTGTTTCCTGGACTCCGCACGTTTGTGTCTGAACCTGTCACATTACACATCTGCCGTTGGTACATCTTAGCTACCATAGTGTTAGGTGATTGTATACATGATTGTGTGTTCTACTCCTGGTAGTGGTCGTTTTACCCTTCAGAGCAGGCACTATTAGTACAGAGGTGAATAATGTTGGTTTCACCTGTTCTGGACATCATTGACCGTGATCTGCGCGATATTCAGAGAAGCTTAGCCCTGTTTTGCGCATATCCATATAAACGACACTTACCAGCACTGGGCAACGCATATTCCCGCTAACGTGTGCTAAACATGATCTGATGACCTGCATCTGACATGCATTATTCATGCCTTTGGGATTACATTACATCCCTTGCAGGACGTGGGACTGGGAACATGCACGACGGTCACTGCATTTACCACTTGGCCATCTGGGATTTGTACACGTGTTATGGCATTTTGTATGTGGAGTATACTACGGCTGTTACTCCATACTGCACTCACATGGATAACTCAGCTAGTTTACATATGGATGAGTCCAATTACTGGTATGTCCATGTGATGTTTACTGGATGTGCTCCAGCATTGGGTATGTATATCACAGTGAGCCACACACGATAATGTGCTATACCTTCAAATGACCGTAGGTGGAGCATGCTGGGGTGATGAATACCTGTCATGGGTACACCCCATGCCTTGACACAACATCCATGATTACATTATGTGGAGCCCCTCATTAACGCAGCAGGGAATCCGTGCAGAGTGTGTGCAGAACAGTGCTTACACACATGTGATCTCACAATTGCATCTGCTCCACTGAGAGACAGTTGGCTACTCAATGTTGCGGCGACAGCAGACACTGTTTGCCTCATTTGGTGTATGGCCTCTAACAATCGGGTGTGTACCTACTGATGTACCTGGGAACCTATACACACTGCACCAACATATGCTGATAGGTGCATGTACTGTTCAGGTGTTGACATTCCTTGTTCCAATAGCTGTTGTGTGTACAATGTTTGAGGGCTGCCTATGTAGGATTCACACAGTAGGCCACCTATACATTACAATTTATAGGTGGTCGTGTGTGTGTGCCATCCATTTTACTGTGTGTGCAGATGGAGAGGTATGTCAGTTCGTAGAGGCCTACACTGTCAGAGTATGTGCTATAGGTTCCCTCTTTGCCAAGGCTTAGGCATATTGGGCATGCCTCCCTCTGCCTACTGGGGCTGGCACAGGGTGTTCGTGGTCTGAATCCCTCTGTGCCTGTGATGGCCTTGGAAATTGCGGTGGGCTATGAGGGCCTTCACCATTTTGTCCCAGCTGCGGCTGTTTCCACAGAATCATATTATGTAGCATGGCACATACTATGAAGATGTGGGCACACGTGCCTGGAGAGTACTGCAAGGCTCCACCAGATGTGTCCAAGCAACGTAACCGTGATTTCAGCATCCTGAATACACACTCTATGATGATTCTGGTTTGTGCGTGTGCCTCATTATGGCGTTCTTGCATGGGTGTGTGTGCATTTCTGATGGGAGTCATCATCTATGGCTCCAGTGCATAGCCAGCATCCCCCACAAGGTGGCCATGTGGGATGTCCCCCCTGACAAATACCTGATGCAGCTGTGAGGCATGCCAGATATGGCAGTCATGGTAGCTTCCAGAGCTGCCAGCACACACATCCATGATAATTCCCTGGGCATTGCACACAACCTGGCAGTTGATGGAGTGGAATCCCTTGCAGTTTATGTAGTGCCTACCATGCTCACCGGGTGGTGACTTGATATGTATGTGCGTGCAGTCTATCGCACCCAGTACCTCCGGGTAGTGTGCCACATGGTGGAAGTGACGCATATTGCTGGCCAACTCCTCCTGAGTTCAGGGGAAGTATATATGCTCATTGGCATATGGTAACATGGCATCCAGGAACTGGTGTAGTACCCTGGATGCTGATGCCTGTGAGATCCCCATTATATCTCCAGTTGGCCTTTGAAAGGTACCTGTGGCTAGTATTCGCAAGCTTACACATACCTTCGTGTCCACTGGGATGGGTTCCCCTCTGTTGTTTCTGGCTCTCAGGCGTGGCCGGCACAGCTCAACTATTTGCTGTAAGATGTCGCTGTCCACCCTGTAATGCTCTACTATCTCCAGATCATGTAGCCCCTGGTAGGTTACCCTTGGTCTGAACACTCTTCTCCTCCTCCGAGGCCTGCGGTGGTTGTCAGCATCATCCTCCACAACACCATCAGTCTCTAACACATGGTGATGAATCACAGCTATGGCAGCTCCCAACATGTACATTTTAAAAGTTCCCAGTGTGTTTACACCTATGGTTCAGTGTTTGGGAATACACAGGTGTGTGTAGGGTGCTTTCACACTTTATACTATTGTGCTGTGAACACTGATGATGTCATAGGGTGTGTATGTACGATCGTAGCTACAGGGTATCTTATGTGTTTTACTACAGGAACTACTATTGTGGTGCCTTTGATGTTGAATTACATTTGGCTGCCGTGAATTACCTCTTGCCATTCCCTTTACATTTCTTCACGTTTCACCTACCATTTTCTGGCATGCATCCAGCAGCCTGCTTTCATTTGTGCTTTCCTAGACCTGGCTTATCTTGTGTAATGTGTTCTATTGCCGGTCTACTGTAGGTTTGCTTTGCTCTGCTATGACAGTTCTCCTTTCTTTGCAATCCGATGCCTCCCCTATCCTGTTTTGCAGGTTTCTGCGAGCAGACTTGTCAGCTGCTGTCGATTGTCCGCTGTGAGTTAATAGGTGTTAATTGCTCAGTTGTTCTCCAATTACCCTACTGCAGCATTTCCTTCTTTTCTTCCCCTGATCTTCCTGTTTGTGCTATGGTTCGTGGCGCATGCATCCACTTACTGGGTTTTCGGCACGTTCTCATCCCCATACACATGCGCTTTCAGGCACCATGTGTGCTCTCAGCTAAACTATTGTATACCTACCTCCCCACCCCTGTCCTGCAGCTTTGCTTAGCAATGGCCAGGCCAGATTTGCATTGCTCCAATGTGCTTACAGTTACGGTGGCACACCCCACTGCTGATATCATGCATACCTCTGAGACACTCCTCGGTGTTATAGCGCTGTGCCATATGGTACATCCTTAATCCAGCGGGACGGTTCCGATTCAGTATTGCCTGCCTCATTTGCATGGCATTGACTACTAATTCCTAGTTACCATGCTGAACACTGTCACAGACCCTTAGCAACCCTTGCAGCTTGGTTTTGGTGTACCATGCATACCATTGCGTATTATGGTGAAATCCTGATTTGTATTACATTGTGATTTTATGACATTTGTATATATTTTCTTTGTGTTCCAGTTTGCGCACACATGCCCTGCGGTTGTACTTTGCGTTACTGTGGACATGACATTAAATGTTGTTTTTTTAGGTGTTGTGCATCTTTTCTTATGCCATTGGCTGTGTATTTGGCCATTGGCATATGTTAACTTTGTAGTACATGAGTCTGGGCTGCTTATATAGCTCCAACGTTCCGTTTGGGAAAATGTAAACCATGTTTTTTGGTTTACATTTCCGTGGGCTTACGCTATGCCTGCACCACTTCATGATTCACTATATACCTTCATTTGCATGGTGCGGCACTGCGCATGGGGTGATTAGCATACCTAAGCCGAGGTCTACGCAGTTCTGGTGTATGCCGGTAGTGCATGTGGAATTGGATCATACCTGAATCGCTCGACAGACATATTTGGCATTATACCACCTACACTATGCCTGCGCCTGGCGCAAGCTTCCTGAATCTCGGGGAGTGTCATTTCAGTTATTGGTTTATATTTTCATAACAGTGGAATTAGAAACAGATTCATACAGATATAAGCTTAAAAGAAAAACAAGTGCTGAAAACATAATACAATCTAGTAACTGACTAAGATGTAGTATGTACACTAGAAAGTACGTTTGGCTAGTAGCTGGAAATCAGCAAAAATAAAATATAGGTTCATAGTTTGGTACTAGGCTAGGCTAGGGCCTATACAAGCCTAGCCATAACAATTTCCTTGCTATTACTTCTCTGGTCCCCTGTCTAACAGGGTGATTGAAGTGATCCCTGGGGTGAATTTCCTATCTCCCATCCAATCGTCAAGGTTCTTTTTGAAGAGGGCCAAAGAGGCGCTCAGCTTGACATGTATGGGCAGTCTATTCCAGAGTATAGGGAGTCTCTGGGTCATGAACCTAGCCCTCCAGCATGTTTTGTTCATTGTGATGACCAGGTTTAGATCCCTGGAGCATGTGGCTCTGAGGGATTGGGATTTCTTTAAGTGTAGCATGTCCAACAGCTCTGGGTTTGACATGGTCTTGTATGTTAAGCAGAGATCGCCCCTGAGCAGGCGGTAAGCAACAGAGTACAGCTTGAGTTTTTTTTAGATGGTCAGCATAGGGTATCTGCTTTAGGCTTGTGATTCTTTTAGTGAGGTATTTCTGTGGCCTTTCCAGTTGTTGCAGATGTCTTGTGAGGTACATACCAAATGGGTTATTGTACTCTATAATGGGTCTAACGAGGGATGAGTACAGTGGGACAATGAACTCCTTTTATCTGGATGAAAATGAGGTACGCCACATAGAAGGATTTTATGACTGTTGTGGCGATGTGGTTATCGAAGGTGAGACCACTGTCCACTTGTGTCCCTAATTCCTTATCACACTTTCAGTGTTTAGTGTACTGCCACTTTTGTGGTAATTCACAGGTACATGTTTTTTCCCAAAGGGGGTGACTATACATTTCTTGGCATTGAGCTTGAGCACATGGCTCTGGCACCAAGCATCTGTTTCTGTAAGGCCCTTTTGTAGAATATCCACATCATTTGGGGACTCAATAATGTCTCCCAGTTAGCAGTCATCTGCAAACTTTGTTAGATAAAGTCCCTTAGTGTTGGCCTGTACTTCAGAGAAGTAGATGCCAAACAAGAGTGGTCCAAGGACTGAACACTGAGGTACTCCACTTGTCACTTGTCTGGAGCTGGATTTTGAGTCAGCTACTTTTACAGTGTGGGTACTGTCAGTAAGCCAGTTGGCAACCCATCGAGTGACATAGAGATTAATGCCCAGCTTAGTAAGTTTATCTATGATTCCAGAGTGGGGGATGGTGTCGAAGGCCTTGGCGAAGTCCAGGTAAGCTGTGTGGATCACCGTGCCCTCATCCACAGCTCTGGATTCTGATTGAAAGAAGTCAATCAGGTTGAGGAGACAAGATTGGCCCTTTACAAAACCAAACTGGGTGGGGTCCAGTGTTTGAAAGTTCCATGATAATGCATTACATGGCTTTGCAGATCAGGCTCGTCAGACTGATGGGACGGTAGTTCCCGGGATCCAAGGTGGATCTCCCCTTGTGGAGTGGGATAACTGTAGCTGTGCACCACTCATTGGTCACGAAGCCTGAGGTGAGGCTATGATTAAACATGACACTTAGGTGAGGTGCCAGTTCATTTTGTAGTTCATGTAGTACACCGCCTGGGATGTCGTCTGGTCCCATGGATGCTGTATTCTTAGCTTTGGAGAGTGTGTTTTTTACCTGTGTGGCTGTGATTACCGGAATTTGGCAATCTTTGGTATTGAGCTGGGCCCTTTAGGGGGTGAGAGGGGGGTGAAGTTGGCACTGAATCGATCTGCAAGGATATTGGCAATATCCTTGGGATCAGTATATTTAATGCCATTCTGTTGTAGCTCATAACAGATCTGAGCATTGCCATTTAGATTCTTGACATAACTGTAGAATGCCTTGTGGTTGTCCTTGGAATCTTTGGAAATTTTATTTTCGTAACTAGCTTTGGAGGATTTTATGAGGGATCTCAGCTTCTTACTGAGGCTGGTAAGGGAGTATTTTGCATCCTGGGATTTTCCTGTTTTCTGCAACAGTTTCTATATGAAGTGAATAGTAAATTTTAAACTTTGCATCAGTCATGCTTCTAGAGATGTACAAGCAGCCCACTCACAAAAATAGTGCATTTGTCTATTAGTATTCAGAAATCAGCACATATCAAACTAGAAGCTGAAAAAAGAATGGAATATTGTGACTACTAATGCTCCAACCTTCTGTCATACACTTGCTTTCTATGGAATTATTAGCAGGTCAGAAAGTTACTGCACCGGGCTAGTATTCAAAAATCAGAACACAGTAAAACATGAAATGAAAGAAAGAGTAATATGGTTTCCACTATTGTTTGCCTCACTCAGATGCTTTCTATAGGTAGAAGCCATGTCATAAAATTGTTGTAGATGACCAGGATTCACAATCACCACAGAATAAAATATGAAATGAAAGAAGCAAAAAACTCTGTTTACTAATGTTTTAAAAATCTTGCATTACAGTGTAAGAAACTTCTCTGTGTGGAAGATTTTCAGTCCGTATAGTTCTAGTTAATCACTGTATATTAATCAGATCAGACAATAGTAGTAGAAGTAGCAAACGTAAACTCATCTTAAGTCAAAACAAAACAAAAAGTAATAATAGAAAATATATAATTATACAGCATTACTAAGTATTCGAAAGTCAACTCAGGAAACCTCAGGAACCTCACATGGCCTTCCTGAAAACACTGGAGGGGATAAATGTATCTCCGAACACCATCATACTAGGTGACTTCAACTACCCTAATATAGACTGGGAACACTACTCAAGCCCAAACACTCTAGCCCAAAAGTTCCTGGAATTCATAAACTCAAATGCCATGGAACAACTAGTCACCATCCCCACAAGAGGAGAAAACATACTTGATCTCATCATCACGAACATGGGAGCACAATGTTCAACACTGGAAGTATACCCCTCACTGGTGAGATCAGATCACAAACTAATCTCGCTGGAGGTCCTCATCCTGCCCCCACCTGAAATGAAAAAGACCACAGTAAAGAACTTCTCGAAAGCCAACTTCACACTTCTAAAGACTAGTGTGGTCTCCTTTAAGGCCCCTGAGCCGGCGGTAAGCATTACTCAAACCGCTGAATCACTTACAAATGCCTTCTACCAGCACCTGCAGGGCTGCATGGATCAGGCAATCCCAAGCAAAACAAAGACTCTTTGTACCAAAGGCAAGCATCCAGTCTGGTGGACCCCAGCCATAAACAAACTCTACAACAAAAGGAGAAAGCTACTACAAGATAGAGCAAAATCCTTAAAAGGTAAGACACCGCTGATCACTATAAGTAAAAAGCTAAGAGCTCTCATAAAATCATCCAAAGCTAATTTTGAGAAAAAAATAGCTAAGGACTCTAAAGACAACCATAAGGCATTCTTTAGCTATGTCAGAAACCTAGGAGGAAACTCCCAGATATGCTCAGAATTAGTTCAAAATGATGTGAAGATTACTGATCCTACAGACATTGCCAACATACTGGCTGACAGGTTCAGTGCAAACTCCCCCCCTAAAGGAGAGATATCTATACCAAATGATTGTAGCCCCCCAAACATCTCTAATGCCCAGGTGAGAACTGCGCTCTCCAAGGCAAAGAACACAGCATCCTTCGGACCTGATGGTGTCCCCGGCTGTGTGCTCCATAAACTCAATGAGGAATTAAACCCACAGTTAGGACAGCTGTTTAATCTTAGTCTCACCTCCGGATATGTACCCAGGGAGTGGCGCACAGCCACTGTGGTCCCACTCCACAAAGGCAGTGCCTCCACCGACCCTGGAAATTACCGGCCCATTAGCTTGACAAGCCTTATCTGCAAAGCCATGGAGAGGATCATAATGGATCTCATAAATAAAGACATAGGAAATTTGCAGACTTTGGATCCAACCCAGTTTGGCTTTGTCAAAGGCAGATCATGCCTTTTAAACTTGGTTGACTTTTTCGAAACAGTCACCAAGGCCATTGACGAGGAAAGGCAGTCCATACAGCCTACCTAGACCTGGCAAGGCTTTTGATACAATACCCCACTCGGGTATCATTGAAAAACTCATCAACTTAAATGTAAACCCATACATTACAAGATGGGTTGCAAACTGGCTGAGTGACAGAACCCACAGGGTCAGAGTTGCTGGCGCCATGTCAGACTCAAAGCCTGTCACAAGTGGTGTCCCACAGGGCTCAGTCCTGGGCCCACTCTTGTTTGGCATCTACTTTTCTGAAGTACAAGCAAACACAGGAGGGTTATGGCTGACAAAGTTTGCAGATGACTGCAAACTGGGCACCGTAGTCGAAAACACATCCGACACAGATATCCTTCAGAAGGGTCTCACAGAAATGGATAACTGGTGCCAGAGCCATGGCCTAAAGTTAAATGCCAAGAAATGCATAGTCATACCCTTTGGGAAAAACAAGGTTACCCCTAGCTACCATATAGGTGGCAATCCCCTGATCACAGAAGAAGTTATCAGGGACCTGGGAACCCAGGTTGACAGTAGCCTTTCATTCGACACTCATATTGCTAAAGTAGTTAGGAAGGCCTTCTACATTGCCCACCTTATCATGAAGGGATTTACATCTAGATCAAGGGAGGTCATAGTCTCCCTATACTCATCACTCATCAGACCAATGATTGAGTACAATGCCCCATTCGGAATGTATCTGACCCGACACTTGCAGCAGCTGGAAAGGCCACAAAAGTTCCTCACCAAAAGGATAAAGGGTCTCAAAAATCTGTCTTATGCTGCCCGACTGAAAGAACTCCAGTTATATTCAGTTGCTTACCACTTGCTCAGAGGTGACCTGTGCCTGACATACAAGGCCATGTCAAACCCAGATTTGATGAACATGCTTCATCTCAAAAAATCTAGATCCCTCAGAGCCACAAGGGCGGGAGACTTAAACCTCAACACGGTTATTAATAGGACGTGCTGGAGGGATCGATTCATCACCCAAAGACTCCCTATGCTGTGGAACAAAATCCTGGTTTATGTAAGGCAGAGCACCTCGCTGGCCTTGTTCAAGAGGAATCTTGACCAATGGATGGGAGATCGCAGATACACCCCAGGGGTTACCTCAGTGTCACTGCTCGACAGAGGCACAGCAAAATAATGGGCATAGTTTCTCCAAACTAAAGGGGTGGCGTAAGCCACAAAACTATGGGCTAGGCTTATAAATGCCCTCGGGCAGATAGCCTAGTATGAACCTATGAACCTATGAACCTATGAAAGTAATCCAAGCAAGGCAGGCAGTCTATTTCCAGTCGAAAATCCATACTGATGTGCTTTGTAGAGAAGCAGCAGCAGTCAAGTCATAAAATGCCTGAAAGGCTGCTTTTCTGAATGTGTAAAATGCACAGATTAAAGTAATGACTGGTTCACAGGGAAAGCTGTTGTCAGTACAACTGTAATTTCAAATGGAATTTGGCTGTCACCTTTGAAACTTCCTGCAGACACTCTTTCCCCTCCCCCCTCAGCCAAAGGTGAGCACGCTCAGAAAGGCAAAGATGAATTGTAAACATAGGCTGAATTAAAACAAAAAATCCCTGGGATTGTCCCTTTAAGGTCACATTCCTCAGAATGTTATTGTTTTTCAAATACATACATTCCTGTGTCAGCATGTTGGGATTGTTAATTCGTTCAGTTTGCAGCATAATTTGAGGACCAGTGTCCTCCTAGACATGTAAAGCGGTATCACAACTGTAAAGCCTTATATATTAGCAGAGTAGCATAGCCTAGGAAAGCCTTTTGGGACATAGCTCATTCAGGGCAGCAACCTCATACATAATGACAGTGCAGATCTGTGTTGTGCATCCCCTTGGTACAGGGTACATACAAAATAGGACCCCTCTGTCATCATTTCTCTGTGTCAGTGGAGATTACCATGACATTCTCCAGTAGGCATACACTCCTGTGTGCAAGGTATTAGGATGGACTCCAAAAAGGTAATGGGATCTGTAAAGGACTGTAGGAAATGAATTCATGGTAACATGGAATAGATCTGATGGAGATATGATGCTAACACTGTTAGTGTGATTACTGA
This sequence comes from Protopterus annectens, assembly GCF_019279795.1. NCBI lineage: Eukaryota > Metazoa > Chordata > Ceratodontiformes > Protopteridae > Protopterus > Protopterus annectens. The sequence continues at coordinate 1,291,889,476 of NC_056729.1, read as the reverse complement.
CTATATATTATAATGCCACAGTTATACTGTAGCATGCTGAACAGTCTTACAACATATCCTACATAGCTGATCTAGCAATATTTTAATATATACCACTAAGTATGACATTTCTACTGATGTCATTGACATGGGCATGTATTGTGTCTCTGTATTCATATCTGCATATTGCTTACATCATGTAGTAAGATATACATTGATATATTGAAATCCATCATCTGTGGGGTGTGAATTCAAACAGAAATGTGTATGATAAAATGAAGTATTAGACATCTGCATCATGATCCCAAATCTGTATGTACATGCAGTGCATTGCAATACTAGCCTTATCATTGGGTCCATATAAACAGGACCAGTCAAGACCACACATATTCATCATATATTAAATACCATACAACTATACATATGCATAGAATAATTTGTAATGTGCATAGGTGTTTACAATTATGTGTGGGCAGTCACATGGGGACACATTCAAACATATCTTTGTGTACTATAAAGCAGACAGCGATGCGAAAATATGTGTTTCATGCATAAGGACATCATACCAGTTATAACATTGGATGTAACATGAATACATGCAGTTATATGGGTGTCAGTATTCATTTGTACATACTAGGGCATCTTTATACATATAGATAGATAGATAGATAGATAGATAGATAGATAGATAGATAGATAAAAAGAAAAATAGACTGCAGGGAAAAGTGGTACTTGTGAGCAACAAAGTTGCTGGCTAAGAATCCTAAAAATCAGAGAAAAAGAGCCATGCACTGTAGACAAGCTCAGAGTAATCAAGCAAGCATAGCTCATTTAGAAATCAAAACTTCTTTAATAAAAAACAAATAAATGAGCACTTGTGCCCATCAACGAGCTTCATCATATCTAAGTTCAGTTAACATGACAGGTACTATTTATCTGCTTTAACACAGATACACTTTTTTAATTATTAATTAATTCAAGCTGGGGTCATAAATATAAATTATATGCTGTTCAGCCAAGGTACAATAAGATACGTCTAATCTCTCATACCTGTTCTGCATATCTACTCCTTTAGGTAGTTAGGTTATAGCTTATGTGCTGTATTCCTATCCTGTGTTGCTAGTGGCTAACTGATATAAACAATTTTATATAAATCTTGTCCCTGGCTATATATAACTATTAGTACATCATTGTATCTGTGATGTAAGTAGATTCTATTTGCCATGTTTAGATGTGACAACAAGTACTAAAAAATATGGGACAACCAGTCAAATTAAAATCCTAAAGTGTTATACAGTAGTAATACTAACTGCAGTTGGTCAGGATAATCTGGCTGAACCCGTGACTGGAAGCACCTACCTTGTACCTTTTGTGTCAGGAGCATGCCTCCCTTTCCATGACAGGATGAATCCAACTTTCTACCTATATATCAATTCTAAGTGTGTTCAAAAAGAAACGAAAGGGCTCTGTATGTGCTAAGTCTAAGATAAACTGCAGCATTCTATGACAGTGAACCAAACAGGGTTATATGAGGAAAGATATATCTGACTTCGGTTTTAGTTTGTTCCATCTAAATGCTGTCAGAATTTGCACATTATAGCAGGTTGTCAGTAACATGTGTCTTAAGTCCTGACTGCCACAGTAGTAATCCCTATAAAACAGCAAAGTGCAGCTCTCACCATGGGAACCAGTGAGCCTCCAGTGAGTGTGTTTTGTACTAGGGCCTGTTGCAAACAAACTTGCAGAGATGTCGAGGGAGTGTGGAAAATATGTAACTTGGTAGCATACTGAATGTACTTGATCATTAAGTATAGCCAATATATTAATCTATTTATAATTGAAACAAGTATAAAATAATTCATAGATTGTTAATACAGTGCAAAGAATTGTTATGTATAATATAAAGGTAGGTCCACTGTCAATAGTCTTACATACTAAAAAAGCGCAGATTTTACGGGTTGCAAACTAACAGTAGCTGAGTCTATGATGGCAGGGATATCACAAATATGTGAATCTTTGTTGAAAAGAGACTAACTAAACATGGACTAATTAATGGGAAGTGGTGAATTTATTCAGGGCAGGAAGGCAGCATTGCCTCAGGCCACAAAAACTGAGGCTAGGGAGATTTATTACATAAACTTAAAGGACCACTAAGGGCAAGTGATGAAAAAACATATACTTTTCATCATATCATGAATTATGCACCTTCAAAAGTTGCCTGAAGCAAAGTAGGTATTCATTTCTAATTTTATTTATTTTTATCTTGATCTGCCCGTATGGGGCAGACATCGTGATTCCTTTGGAAAGCTAAATCAGTCTCATAATGCACTATGACAGCACAAGTTGTGAAAATAAATAGCTTTGCCATTTGTTAAACTATACTTTCATTCACTTAGAATGGGATACCTAAAAAAAATTGCCATGTTTGATTCTGTCATTGAATGGTCTGCACTGAGTTTTACAAATCTTGTTCATACGGATGTACTATACATTTTCTGAAAGAACCTTGCAAATGTGCCAACAAATACTGAGATAAAAACACTTTTACAATTATCAGTTTTGCAGGTTTCTGTTCCGGGCCAAGTTACTTTTCTCATCTTCCCTCCTTCTATAGAGTAGAGTGTCACAATTCTAGCTTGGCTAGAATCTACTAATTAGTCAACTTTGCATGACAGAAGACATCAAATAAATCACAGCCTGGTGTGCCGCTAAAACTGTTCCCTTATATGTCTCTTCACTTCTGAATAGCAGTTCCCAGGAATGGTTTCTAAAAAAATAATACACACATTCATCCAGAGTTTAGGCCTATCTATCCATTTCTTAGAATGTGCACATTAAAATATTGCATTTAAATTGCATTCTGGCTGCTCACGTGGTTATCTTTGTATAGTTATTCTATTATACCATAACCTGAACTGTGGCATTTAATGCCAAGATTTACATAACAATGAAAAAGTTTTAAGTTTCTTCTTAACAATGATTTCTCAAGCTTCTGATGTGACCCAATAATTTCTGTTACTATTGCTTTATGCAGTTTGTCTAAATTGTATATTTGTAGCATATCTCTCATCTTCTCAACAACCGACTCATGGAGAAAGCTTCAAAATCAAGATACTTTTGAAAATAGCAATACTATTGTTTTAGTAAGCTGACAAAATAAGACTACATGAATTAGCTTTAATTTCTGAAGAAAAAAGTTGTTAATTGGAATGGATGTCATTATTTGTTCATGAGACTCCAACACCTTTTTCAAAAAGCATTATGGATTGCAATATGTCAGAGCAAGTATAAGCCAAAATTAGGAACACTTGTGGCGTACACTGATATGTGAACTGACACTCCTACTCATCTGTTCTCCATTGCAATTACTCCAGATCAGATTAGTTTTGAAAGATGGAAGGGAGGGTATAGACCTGATGGAGACACATAAGGAGTTCCAGGCCTTAGCAACCTTGTATGAGTACTGACAATGCCCAGCAGATTTGCTAGGTTTGGAGACAGATGGGTGTTTTTGGCCAATGGATTCCAATGACTGACAAGAAACATAGGTGTCTAGAATGTTTTTTAGAGATGGACAGGCAGATGGATGCTGGATAATCATAGACACAGCTTGTGTTAGTTTACAACCTGTCACATTTGCACTGCTTTAGTATGTAAGACTATTGACAGTGGACCCATCTTTATATTATACCTAACATTTCTTTGTACTGCATTAAAAATCTATGAATTATTTTTTACTTGTTTCAATTATAGCTGGATTAAATACAGTATACTATCAAGGACTAGACAGTCTGTACAGTTGCATATTTTTCCTCTCTCCCTAGACATCTCTGTAGAGGGTTTTTGCAACACCGAGGTATCTGTTTTGGTGAGGGCAGGATGCTACTCAGGGTCAGGGTCATACCAGCCTGGGCTACATGATCAGAGGACTCTTCCATGTCTCTTTTAATGTAGTCCAGGGAGGTACATCTCAGGTCATTCACACCAACATGAACAATGACAGAGTCATATTTGTACTTGTTCTGGAGTGACCTGAGTGCTTGTGTTATGTGGCGGATTCTGGCTCCCGACAGGCAGCTACCAGTAACCTTCTGCTTGTCCAGCCTAGTTAGTGGGACGTCGGTGTGTCTGACAATAGAGTCACCTATAACTAGTGTGTTAGGTATGTTATTTTGCCTTAAGGGCTGTGATTGTGCGGCACACTGATTTTGTGTTTTATGTGTTTTCTGGTTTTTGACGGGAGGTACTAGTTGTTTGGGTGTCTGCTTTGGATGTCTCTGATGCTTTTGCAGGTTTTTGTTTAGAGCCTCTGAGTATGATTTGTGTATTTATGTGTATTTTTTGCCAGTGCTATTTTAGTAGGTCTTTGTGTGGGTGGAGGTGTGGTGCAAGTGTTAACCTTCTCCTCCTGACTGTCTGTTCCAGTCTTGGGTGGAGACAGCTTAACTTCCAGTTTGGCTGTATAATTGCATCTCTCGCATATGTTAGTGCTTTGTGGTAGGAGGAGAGAGTTGTCTGTGTACATGAGCCAGTTGTAACATTGCCTCAGGATACCCAGATTCTCCAGCTGGACTGGAGAGTACACCTGAAATTGCCCTTTGGTCATGCCTGAATAGTAGGGTGAGTTGTTTAGTCGCTTGGTTGGTGAGGGGTGAATAAAGAGCCTTGCTTGCCCTGCTTGGCAATCAGTGTCAGGGTATATTAGTGCTTGCTATTAGGTCTGAGCAAGTGCTGGGCTGTAGGATGCTTTTTGAGTGCTTAGGTTGAGAGTTAGACTAGTTTCATGGGAAAAACTGAAGAGGAGACTTAGTGGAGCTGGGAATAATTTAACCGTAGCTAACTAGGGAAACAAAAGAGATAGAAATTAGCCCAAATTTGCTAATAAACTACTAATGTCTGGGCTGGAACCACTTCTCCAGGGACAGATAGGTTGCTCAAAGCTCCTCTCTCTCACAGGTGAACAGAGAAACTTCCTTCTATCCAAGTAAGGTATGGGCAACTCAGAAACTAGCATCACAGCCTTGAATTCAGCACTAGCCTGAAAACTGGACTATACTAGCTTGGAAAGGCAAGAAACAAGGAATTTTTTTGTTTTTTTTTTTGAAAAGATAAGGCAAAAATAGTAAGGGAGTTATAAGACAGGCATAGATGAAAGAGTAATAAGTTATAGACAAGTTTAAGTCTGAAGGAAGGGAAAAAGAAGAAACCTGTGTGCTGTGACATGGTTGCAATACAATTTGTGGGTGTTCAATGGTGTCCATCTCATGTACTGTCATTTGAATGGTATAGTAGCTTACATATCTCCCAATACATTTTGTTATAAATGGTATTTACTTCTCATGAAGTTCCTGTACTGCACTACAAAATCTGTGTTTCTGCCTTTAAGTGGCAGCATAACTGTTGATGTTCTGCTATGCAGGCTATATCTCATCCATAAGTCCTATAGCACCATTTGCAGAGGACTCTTACATTCTTCATGTGTGTCACTTTTAGATACATGAGGTCCCCATATCATTTATCCATGTATTAATTTTTATTTGTGTATGTGTAACATACTATTTATGGTGTAAATGCTTCAGTATTAGACCTGGCTCTTGGCAGTGTTTGCTCATGGACAAAGTTTTGACTTGCAATGCAGCTGTGCTGCCTTTGACTGGTCACAGCAGAGGTGGCTCAAAAATCTGTTAACAACAGGCAATGTGTATGCCATCTGTGTGATATGCTATGGCAGTAACTTGCAGTGTCATTGTGTCAGTCACACATCACAGCTGCTTCTGCTGTCAGCACAAGACTATGTGTTATATTGCTTGCATACCTGTCTCTATGACATGTTTTTTTTTTTTTTTGTTATCAAGGCTGGAGTTGTATGATAGTACCCGTATGCCCCCCTTGGGCTCCCAAGATGGCCGGGCAGGTTGGGGTGTTGGAGTGCCTTGTGGTTGTTTTCCTTTGAAACAATATTATGCACCTACATCATGGTAGTACACTTATATTCAGGGTTTGATTACTGTTCACCAAGGATAGTATATCATATTTGCTGATGTGTATAGTGGCCTCACCTGTACAAAATGCTTGTGGAAATTGCACACAAGTCATATGTCTATGGCTGTGTAGGAAACTGATATGCTTACCATACCATCACCAGATTGGCAGACAACCCATGATGCAGTACATTAGTCCATTAAGTGAGTAGTGGTGTTCCATTATGTGTGGGAGATGGGTGGATAACTGTTTACCCTGTGACTTGTGAGTCCACATATTTGGATTGAACTACAGATCATATGTATCTACTACATGTGAAACATGTATCATATGATCATAAAACCTAGCTGTGCAGCATGTATATGCTGTTGTAGAACTAACAAGTTATGGTATAACATTAATATGTTTTTCACAATAGCTTCTGTGTGGGTGCAATATATCTCTATATTTTCATTTCTGTATGTGGCACAGTATGAGGCACATGACAGACATTTGTCTGTACACAACGCATGCCAGGTGCTCTCCGTCATATACAGCCATCACTATTGGCAAGGAGAAATGTTATTAGTATATATCCTGTTGTTGTGCATGCATGATGGTGTCTGTGACACAGCTGTGCCATGTTTACTGGGCAAGTGTATGCACTTCCGTATATGCATTATGTGCAGGAGGGATGGAGTGCACACTGTTTGTGGCACTGTGCTATTTATTACACCAGTACCTGATGTGTGTGTGTGTGTGTGTGTGTGTGTGTGTGTGTGTGTGTGTGTGTGTGTGTGTGTGTCTGCAACACCATTTCAGTTGTATAACTCAGCTATCAGTTTAACCATGTCCTCCTTTTGAGCATATATAAGTGTTGGAAACACACACATGTTGACAATAACACCATGTCTGGCAGTTGTAAAAAGTTTGCCATTACATGAGTACTGCATGACTAGCAACAATGTACGGGTGCATTTTCAACCCCCTTTACATTGCTGTTACTTGTTTTTGACAAACATTGTGAAGGAGATTTTAGAAGTCTGTTTCACAAAAGGAACATCGTGTTTTCTAATTTAACTCTAACTGAAGCAACTTTATACTGAAGAAACTTAGCTTGAACAAAAGGTTAAGAATTTTGAAATCAGATAAGGGTGGGGGTTTGTGAAGATGTATTACTCAGACTACTTAAAACAAATGTTGGATAATGTCAGTGATAATACATTTTATGAAGCAGTATCTTTAAATAGTGTGAATGGAAATTTACAAATTAATTGGCCACTTGTTCGAGGATATGGTTATGCAGAATCAGATCAGTCCAGAACTGCATCATGTTTTATTTGTAAATTCCCTGTTGTCCCTAAAGTATTCTGTATCCCTAAGATACATAAGAACATAAATTGGCCACCCATGAGACCTATTGTAGATGCCAGAAAATCAAAAATAATCCTCTGGCTACATTTATTGATGTCAAGCTTAAGAACAGTTTAAAACATTTAGCCATTTATCGCAAGACTCATTGGATTTTATGATGAAACTTAGAGAAGTGAGCTATTAAGAAAATATGATATTTATTATTATTGATATTATTAATTTATTTAATGTGATACCACATAATGTAGGTCTTGAGTAGTTCAATGGGTTTTTAGTAGAAAATATTAATTTTTAACAACAATGATGTTAATATGTTTGATATGTGCCATGTTTACTGGGCAAGTGTATGCACTTCCGTATATGCATTATGTGCAGGGGGGATGGAGTGCACACTGTTTGTGGCACTGTGCTATTACACCAGTACCTGATGTGTGTGTGTGTGTGTGTGTGTGTGTGTGTGTGTGTGTGTGTGTGTGTGTGTGTGTGTGTGTGTGTGTGTGTGTGTGTCTGCAACACCATGTCAGTTGTATAACTCAGCTATCAGTTCAACCATGTCCTCCTTTTGAGCATATATAAGTGTTGGAAACACACACATGTTGACAATAACACCATGTCTGGCAGTTGTAAAAAGTTTTCCATTACATGAGTACTGCATGACTAGCAACCCCCTTTACATTGCTGTTACTTGTTTTTGACAAACTTTGTGAAGGAGATTTTAGAAGTCTGTTTCACAAAAGGAAAATCGTGTTTTCTAATTTAACTCTAACTGAAGCAACTTTACTGAAGAAACTTAGCTTGAACAAAAGGTTAAGAATTTTGAAATCAGATAAGGGTGGGGGTTTGTGAAGATGTATTACTCAGACTACTTAAAACAAATGTTGGATAATGTCAGTGATAATACATTTTATGAAGCAGTATCTTTAAATAGTGTGAATGGAAATTTACAAATTAATTGGCCACTTGTTGGAGGATATGGTTATGCAGAATCAGATCAGTCCAGAACTGTATCATTTTTTATTTGTAAATTCCCTGTTGTCCCTAAAGTATTCTGTATCCCTAAGATACATAAGAACATAAATTGGCCACCCATGAGACCTATTGTAGATGCCGGAAAATCAAAAATAATCCTCTGGCTAAATTTATTGATGTCAAGCTTAAGAACAGTTTAAAACATTTAGCCATTTATTGCAAGACTCATTGGATTTTCTGATGAAACTTAGAGAAGTGAGCTATTAAGAAAATATTATATGTATTATTATTGATATTATTAATTTATTTAATGTGATACCACATAATGTAGGTCTTGAGTAGTTCAATGGGTTTTTAGTAGAAAATATTAATTTTTAACAACAATGACATTAATATGTTTGATACTTTTATGGAGGCGGTTTTGCAAAATAACTTTGTTTTTTTTGGATGGCAGGTACTTTCTTCAGAAAAAAGGAGTTGCTATGGGGCTGGCTTGTGCCCCTGTTTTTGTTAATATCATCCTCTTGCAGTGAGAAAGGAAAATTTTATTTGATGTATTTCAACTCCCCACCTTGGTCATTTTCTGTACAATTTTTGGATGATATATTTGTGATTTGGAATGGTTCATTACAGGAGATAGAAGAGTTTATAATCTACTTGAATATGACTACACTATTCCTTAAATTCATATTTTCTGCTAGTTCCTGACAAATTAGTTATTTAGATGTGCTCATTAGTAAAGATTAGGAAAATCAATGTCTGGTGAACAAATCTTTAGAAAGTCGACCTACTCTAATAGTTGCTACATTATTCTAGCTGTCATCCAGAGCTCCAGATAAAGGCTATTGTTAAGGGACTGTATGTTAGATTGGCCCGGATGGTGTCTGAAGATATTTTTGAAGTAAAAGGGCACAAGTTATGTTCTATGTTTTTCACCAGGGGGTACCCGATTGATATTATAAACTGGATTTTTCATGAAGTAACTCAAAAAAGAATGAATGGGTTTTACTAGCCTTTGTTGAGAAATACTGGTCCTGCTGTAGGCCCCTCAAATGCTAAGCTTTCCATAGACAATTTTTATAGAGCTTTTATCACCACATGCAATGTAGATAGTGAGAAAATTATACATCTATTGAACATTTTTTTCCTGCTTTGATAATATTGCTGATGTATTTGGTGAAGTTCCTGTTGTAGTTTATCGGAAAGCAATATCTTTGAAACAATTTTTTGACATAGCTGAGCATGATTCCAGTTTGACAACAAATAAAGAAGCGGTAGCTTTAAATGTAGCTTTTGTCTAAAATGTAAATATATCTTAGAGAAAAATACAATGATAACTAACATGTTTAAAATTAAGTCAGCATGTCACTTTAATTGCAACTTGTTATTTATGGAGCTATATGTCAATTATGTAGTGGATATTATATTAGCAAATCTAAAAGATGGCTTGGAGACCATATTTATGAACGTTCTTTAGACATAAGGAACAAGAACAGTAACAATGCATTATTTAAGTATACCATGCAGTTTCCCACTCATGTTTTCCATTTTTATCTCTTGAAAATCGTATATAAAAGAATAAAGGGACGACTTTGGCAAGATCTTCTAGAGGCAAAGGAATTGAAGTGGCAAGTTAAACTAAATGCTCTTTCACCCTATGTTTAAATGAATGTTTATCAGTGTCTAGCATTTTAAAATTGTGTTCTTATAGAGTATGAATTTATATCTATGTCTAAAGTTTTTTAATAATAATATGATTACTTATATATATATATATATATATATATATATATATATATATATATATATATACTTTCTTGGTTATTTTTATATATAATGTCTGTTTCTCTTGTACTTTTAACATTTGTTTACCAGGAAAGTCCGATTTGGAACTAGCAAATTTTCAGCAGAGGCCTGGGGAGAAACACTCCAGATGCATGTCTTTGTAACGTGGGAGGAAACCAGAGAACCAGGGAGGACATGCAGACTCAGCACAGAAGGCACCCAGCTGAGAATCAAACCACAGAACCTCTTGCTGTGAGGTGACAATGCTAACTGTTGCACCACTGTGCCATTGTTTGCTTTTAATTGAGTGCTGGGATTGTTGTAGTGATTTCATTGGGTCAGATTTATCAATTGTTTTGGCAGGGAGGTGTACTTAAAAGTTATTAGGAGTTTTTAATTTTGATTCTGAAGAAGTCTTTGTTACAAGCCAGATGAAAGTGCTTAATGTTTGACAAAAAAATTGGTTGTAGTTGTACCTGCACAGTTGTTGCTCCTTTCAGTTATTTTAGTAATATGTCAGCTTGTTTACTAGTTTATTTCATGTTATACTTGCATAACCTTCCATGGCTAAGTGACAAATCCTTATGCTTATAATGTGACCATACTGGATGTGTATAATTCCAATATGATAAGAATCTGTTGTATAGCTATACATGCATCATTCCCCCTATAAGACCACTGCAGTGGTATGCCTGAATTTGTAACAATGCTTACTCTATAGAATGCATTCTGCCCAGTCAAGATTGCGCATTTCCATAGCTAGGGTACATCAACACCAGTATCCTAATGTCCTTGAAACATTGTAGTTTGCCATTCAGTCAATGTTCCACTGCTCCCATGGCAAGGGATATACTATTTGTCTATAGCCCTATACTGTCTGTCAAACCCTTGTTATTACATACTGTATAGTGGTTATACGTCTTTCATACTGATGGCACAATATGATTGACAAATTTGGCACCTGTTCTAAGCACACTGATATACTATAATGAACATTTGGGGGGTTGACAGACACCTGTAACTAACAAGTATGCAATGTCTTACATCTGATAACAATTCTGAATGAGTGAGCACACATCTGATGTGCACATTCTATTGTGGCTGTGCTTCTTGAGCTGCTGAACCAAGATTCCTCAAGACTTTATGTTCTCATGCCTGGTACTGTTATCTATGTACAGAAATTTAGATACAACTGCATCACATGCCACACATCACAAATGTTGACATGCCTATAAATATGTCAGTGACAATTTTCTCCATCTGAACATCAACCACTGGATGTTCAGTGCTGTAGCAGGTGTTGTCATCCACAGTGGCCATTATGTTGTGTGGCACTGCTACCACACAGATATTTGTTTTATGCACTGGCAGTCTTTCCTTCTTTTCTTCTTTATTTGCTTTTGTTTACCTGGAAAGTCTGTCTGGGAACTGAAATGCCTATTTTCAAGTGAGGCCTGGGAGGAAATATGCAGACAGCCACAGGGCAGACATAGTACTAAATGGATGCTTACCACAGTTTAACCCATGTAGCACTCAACTTGACCTGCTACACACAACACTAATGAACATTGCATAATGATGCTGTCACATAGTGCTGTATGCGTTATCCATGTAATGGTATGTTGCACTGTATATATCACATTTGCAATGACTGCAGACATTCCACCATGTTCATTTGACATCTTCTATGTGTGCAGATTCTCCACATCTCCAGCCCTGTTGTGGTGTTGCATGATAATGGACCACAGGTTCACTGGACATATTGGTGGGATCATGTTGATCTTTAAAATAAGTATGATGCAATAGTAGTTGTTATGGCCTGGCACTTGTGCCACCATTAACATGCTTATTATTCATACACATGTGTCTGCAGTTTTAATCCCTCGTCTCTGCTGAAAATTGTTTTGTTCTGTCTGCAGTAAAATTGACAGGCATTTGAATTTCAGACTTCAGGTTTCTAAATGTTTAATTCCTTCCATAATTGATGGTGCAGTGATAGTATTGTTGCCTCACAGCTATAGGTTTTCTGGTTTGATTCTTGGTTGGGGTGGCTTCTGTCTGCATCTCCTCCCTGTATTTGTGTGGATTTGCTCTGGTGCCCTGCCATTTTACAAAGACGTGTCTGCAGTATTAATCCCTGCGTCTCTGCTGAAAATTGTTTTTGTTCTGTCCGCAGTAAAATTGACAGGCATTTGAATTTCAGACTTCAGGTTTCTGAATGTTTAATTCCTTGCATAATTGATGGTGCGGTGGTAGTATTGTTGCCTCGCAGCTATAGGTTTTCTGGTTTGATTCTTGGTTGGGGTGGCTTCTGTGTGGAGTGTGCATCTCCTGCCTGTGTTTGTGTGGATTTGCTCTGGTGCCCTGCCATTTTACAAAGATGTGTCTGCAGTTTTAATCCCTGCGTCTCTGCTGAAAATTGTTTTTGTTCTGTCCGCAGTAAAATTGACCGGCATTTGAATTTCCAACTTCATGTTCTTCAGAATACATAGTAGCACAACCTTTTTTTTTTTTTTTTTTAGCAATTTTTGAAGTTTATAAGATGAATATTTTAAATTTGTCCCTATTTTTGGGACTGTATTCCCCCATTATTGGCTTCGTCCAGGTTTTTGTGCTAAGGTTGACAGCTATGGCAAGAACTGAATTCACTGAATATGTTTGAGGGCTGTATTCCCTCATTACTGGGTTTGTCCAGGTGTTTTGTACTAAGAGGTTGACAGCTATGGTGAGAACTGAATTCACTAAATGATAGCCATTTAAGTTTCAGTCTTCCTCTCTTTTACAAAGCAGCTGATGTGGCGTAGTGGTATGTTACTCTGACTGTTTTTTGCTCAGGGAGCTTTGCAGTAAAATATATGGTGGCAACACAACATTTTATTCTAGCAACTTTCCAAGATTATACAAGCAATGTTTAATGTGTCCCTGTTTTTTGGGCTTTTGACCCCCAATACATTTTGGCTTTTTCCAGTTTTCTTGAGCTGCGAAGTTGAGATGCAGTTGAGTATTGAGTAGATTTTACAAGGAACTGAGAGCTGCAGGGGAATAGAAGTTTAGTGCTTTGCCAAGTTAATACTATAGCACAACAGGCTGTGTACTAGCTTTTGATGCAGAAGGTTGTGGGTTCTACTCCTACAAAGGGTAGATGCTGCCGTACTGAGAATGTTCTCCTTGGTGAAGATACTAACTATGAGTTCGTTATCAGTTTGCCATCCATTTCCTCTTGCAATATTATTACTAGCTTATCATTTTTTTAATGTAATATAGACAATTTATTCCTGAGGGGCAACAGACACTTTATTTTTCGATGAAACCATGAAATATAAAGGTGATTGCTAGCAGCAACCACTTCATTAGTTACCCAAAAAGAATCAAAAACCGCTGAACAAAGATACGGAAGAAGTCCAAAAGTACGCCAAAACAAAAGGTTAACGTATTTTATTAATAACGTTTTCGCTTCTGTTTAACAGGAGCTTCATCAGACAAATACAAACGGCGCAAAGTGCACTTTTTAAAACATGTGTATTTTATTTGGGTAAAAATCCTACCACTTGTTTTATATATACATATAAAAATTTTATGTGATTTGGAATGTTTTTTTTGTTTTGAATACTGATGATGCCTTGTTGAACAGGTGTGGTGACTACAACTTTGGTTTCAAAGGAAATGACATCATATTGTATACCTGGTTGTTTTAAAAAGTGCACTTTGCGCCGTTTGTATTTGTCTGATGAAGCTCCTGTTAAACAGAAGCGAAAACGTTATTAATAAAATACGTTAACCTTTTGTTTTGGCGTACTTTTGGACTTCATTAGTTACAGGTTTCTTTAATGTGGAATTATTTAGATGACTGACTTCAGAGATTGTGCATATTTACTGATAATGGACTGTAGAATTGTGCATATTTACTGATAAAGGTGGACTGTAGAATTGTGCATATTTACTGATAATGGTGGACTGTGGAATTGTGCATATTTACTAATAATGGTGGACTGTAGAATTGTGTATATTTACTAATAATGGTAGACTGTGGAAGTCTGAGTAGACTTTTTTATGATAAATGTTCTCAACTGGGCAGTTTTGCCATTATGGGTGCATATGGTTTGTTTCATTGCTTACTGGAAAAAATGTTCAAAACAAAATTAAAACATCCTGTAACAAGTGTACTGTATTGTACAAGGAATATAATTTTAGTACAATGAGGAAGGTGTATCAAAGAGCACATGTATGTTTCATATGCAAGGAGCCTATGATTGAAAACAGCCCAAAATTAATCTTTATCTGCCACTGGCAAAATGTATTTTCTTTGAATGTGGGTTTCAATGCTGTTTCAATGAATGTGAGTTTCAAGGGCAGAGAAGTTTTAATGCTAAGTTTTCATTGTGAGACTGCATTGCTTTGTTTAACATATGACTTAGTGTTTGTGCTGTAAAATACAAAATAAAACTTTCAAATGAAGTCCAACTCATCATAGAAGTAAAACAGTATGCACATTAGTGTTTATGGTAAATGGAGTGAAATAGCCAAGTATAATGGTTCATTGGAATGGCTGCAGAGGCTCCATTCAACCATTATTTTGTCAGGGGGGGAAGGGCAGCAAACTCAGACAGGCCCAGCTGAACTATACCTCCCAACTGTCCAGATTTTCAAAGAATGAATAGATTTTTGCTTCGTATTTTTGGTTTGTTCATAAAATTTGTAGTTTTAATTTCTAAATGATTTGCCAGAAGTCACTCTAAGTTTCAGACTTCATAACCTTCAGAAAAATGCATGTTAAAGTAAGAGCTGTTCTATCAACTGTCTCAATTTATACAAGAGCAATTTTTAGTACTGTTTATATGTGCCCCCAATATATTTGGCCTTGTTCAGATTTACTGCATTAACAGGTTGAGAGGTACATGCAAATAAATTGCTTTATAGAATTAGGCATAGCCAACCTCTCAACTGTCCCCAATTTTTGGCTCAAAATGTTGCTCTTCCCCTTATAATCCCTCCATAAAATAGCAATTTTGGAAGAAAACATGGAGGGTTTACAATTAAGAAATAACTGTAATAATCAAAGTTATAGATTACTTGAAATGCATGTAGATTCTTTTATATTTTGTCAGCTGCTCAAGGTAGCAGTACTAATATTAAAGTGTCCCTTCTTTGACAGGTAGCAGCTGTATTGTGTGTCTATTTTATATTTTGCATCACGTTTTTGTCCATTTTCATAAAATTGTGTTTTGGCAAATTAGTGACATCACTAAAGACTGAAGTTAGAAAATGACAGACATTTGAGTTTCAGATTTTATACCCTTCAGAAAATTCATACTAATGCAAGACCTATTCTATTATCTTTCTAAGTTTATTAGAGCAATATTTAAAAATTATCCTTATTGTTGGGCCTTTGTCCCACTTCTGTGTATGGCTTTGTCCAGATTTCTTGCTCTTGAGGTTGAGAGGTATGACAAATGTGTCAGGGCCATCACAGTCAGCCAGAGAGATTTCAAATTGTGACATGCTTGTTGCACCCACTCCCCATGTAGTGACTCTGGATGTGTCCAAGCAAGGCAAGGAGTAGTTGTATCTACCTTGGATGGGGAGGACACACTGCATAAGTACTACAGTGGCTTTTCATCTGTCCTTGATTTTGCAGAATGGTCTGGTTTCTGTCATATTTTTGTACTGTTGATTTATGCTTATTACTCAAAGTGCCTGTTGCTCTGTGTTTTTAAGTAGCAATGCTTTAATGACCATAAGGTAAGCTTGTCTGAGATTGTAAGATGCAAGTAAGGTTTAATAAGCATACTGTTAAAGAATTGCCAACATTGAAAGCCTTTCTGTTGTTGCCATGCAGAGAATACTTGACTAGATAATGTATAAGCCTTGGGTATTAAAGGACAGGATTCCATTATTTTAAAAAGCTCATTACACTTGTTGGAGACTTCCAGTTATCTCTACAGACTTTACCCGTAAGCTAAACAGAATGCCAATCATGTGTGGTCCATAACCTGTACAGTAATCCTTTAAGCAATGTATCTTGAGCTTGTTTCTTGTTTGCTTTTCATTTTTTACTTTTATCATGTTTTCCCCATGAAACAAGTTGTCAGGCAGCAGGTCTTTTTTGGATAAGAAACATTTTTTACAAGTGGGGGCATCACATAGATTTCTACTTTCAGCATGTTACTTGGTACTTTAATAAAGCTGAATATATTATAATTAGGACTGCAGTGCAAGGAGAAGTGGTTTGAGTTGAGTGCTTCTGGTTTTTCTTATACTTGATTTTGACTGGCATTCCATTAATGTATTTAAAAAGTAATTTATTTTTTCATGCCTCACAACCTTTTGTTTCCATCTAGATATTAAGTAAGCTGTCATGCAGCCAATGCATTGAAATATTTTTATTCTTCTACACTTATTTTTGTCTTGATTGGACTTTCATAATGATGGTTTGCCACCCAGGGCAGCGTATTTAATTAAAGTTAGTTTTTTGTGGTTTTGTGCATAGCTCCTCCCCTTTCTGGTTGACCACACCCCCTCCCCTTGACCCCACCCATTCAGCTGTCTCCTGCAGCCCCCCTGTGATTTGAAGTCACCAGCCGCCACTGCCCGATTGATATTATAAACTGGATTTTTCATGAAGTAACTCAAAAAAGAATGAATGGGTTTTACTACCCTTTGTTGAGAAATACTGGTCCTGCTGTAGGCCCCTCAAATGCTAACCTTTCCATAGACAATTTTTATAGAGCTTTTATCACCACATACAATGTAGATAGTGAGAAAATTATACATCTTTTGAACATTTTTTTCCTGCTTTGATAATATTGCTGATGTATTTGGTGAAGTTCCTGTTGTAGTTTATCGGAAAGTAATAACTTTGAAACAAATTTTTGACATAGCTGAGCATGATTCCAGTTTGACAACAAATAAAGAAGTGGTAGCTTTAAATGTAGCTTTTGTCTAAAATGTAAATATATCTTAGAGAAAAATACAATGATAACTAACATGTTTAAAATTAAGTCAGCATGTCACTTTAATTGCAACTTGTTATTTATGGAGCTATATGTCAATTATGTAGTGGATTTTATATTAGCAAATTTAAAAGATGGCTTAGAGACCATATTTATGAACATTCTTTAGACATAAGGAACAAGAACAGTAACAATGCATTATTTAAGTATACCATGCAGTTTCCCACTCATGTTTTCCATTTTTATCTCTTGAAAATCATATATAAAAGAATAAAGGGAGGACTTTGGCAAGATCTTCTAGAGGCAAAGGAATTGAAGTGGCAAGTTAAACTAAATGCTCTTTCACCCTAGGTTTAAATTAATGTTTATCAGTGTCTAGCATTTTAAAATTGTGTTCTTATAGAGTATGAATTTATATCTATGTCTAAAGTTTTTTAATAATAATAAGATTATTTATATATATATATATACTTTCTTGGTTATTTTTATATATAATGTCTGTTTCTCTTGTACTTTTAACATTTGTTTACCAGGAAAGTCCGATTTGGAACTAGCAAATTTTCAGCAGAGGCCTGGGGAGAAACACTCCAGATGCATGTCTTTGTAACGTGGGAGGAAACCAGAGAACCAGGGAGGACATGCAGACTCCGCACAGAAGGCACCCAGCTGAGAATCAAACCACAGAACCTCTTGCTGTGAGGTGACAATGCTAACTGTTGCACCACTGTGCCATTGTTTGCTTTTAATTGAGTGCTGGGATTGTTGTAGTGATTTGATTGGGTCAGATTTATCAATTGTTTTGGCAGGGAAGTGTACTTAAATGTTATTAGAAGTTTTTAATTTTGATTCTGAAGAAGTCTTTGTTACAAGCCAGATGAAAGTGCTTAATGTTTGACAAATAAATTGGTTGTAGTTTTACCTGCACAGTTGTTGCTCCTTTCAGTTATTTTAGTAATATGTCAGCTTGTTTACTAGTTTATTTCATGTTATACTTGCATAACCTTCCATGTGACAAATCCTTATGCTTACAATGTGACCATACTGGATGTGTATAATTCCAATATGATAAGAATCTGTTGTATAGCTATACATGCATCATTCCCCCCTATAGGACCACTGCAGTGGTATGCCTGAATTTGTAACAATGCTTACTCTATAGAATGCATTCTGCCCAGTCAAGATTGCGCATTTCCATAGCTAGGGTACATCAACACCAGTATCCTAATGTCCTTGAAACATTGTAGTTTGCCATTCAGTCAATGTTCCACTGCTCCCATGGCAAGGGATATACTATTTGTTTATAGCCCTATACTGTCTGTCAAACCCTTGTTATTACATACTGTATAGTGGTTATATGTCTTTCTTACTGATGGCACAATATGATTGACAAATTTGGCACCTGTTCTAAGCACACTGATATACTATAATGAACATTTGGGGGGTTGACAGACACCTGTAACTAACAAGTATGCAATGTCTTACATCTGACAACAATTCTGAATGAGTGAGCACATATCTGATGTGCACATTCTATTGTGGCTGTGCTTCTTGAGCTGCTGAACCAAAATTCCTCAAGACTTTATGTTCTCATGCCTGGTACTGTTATCTATGTACAGAAGTTTAGATACAACTGCATCACATGCCACACACCACAAATGTTGACATGCCTATAAATATGTCAGTGACAATTTTCTCCATCTGAACATCAACCACTGGATGTTCAGTGCTGTAGCAGGTGTTGTCATCCACAGTGGCCATTATGTTGTGTGGCACTGCTACCACACAGATATTTGTTTTATGCACTGGTAGTCTTTCCTTCTTTTCTTCTTTATTTGCTTTTGTTTACCTGGAAAGTCTGTCTGGGAACTGAAATGCCTATTTTCAAGTGAGGCCTGGGGAGGAAATATGCAGACAGCCACAGGGCAGACATAGTACTAAATGGATGCTTACCACAGTTTAACCCATGTAGCACTCAACTTGACCTGCTACACACAACACTAATGAACATTGCATAATGATGCTGTCACATAGTGCTGTATGCGTTATCCATGTAATGGTATGTTGCACTGTATATATCACATTTGCAATGACTGCAGACATTCCACCATGTTCATTTGACATCTTCTATGTGTGCAGATTCTCCACATCTCCAGCCCCTGTTTTGGTGTTGCATGATAATGGACCACAGGTTCACTGGACATATTGGTGGGATCATGTTGATCTTTAAAATAAGTATGATGCAATAGTAGTTGTTATGGCCTGGCACTTGTGCCACCATTAACATGCTTATTATTCATACACATGTGTACATCTAATGTGTGACCCTGTTTGGTTTGACACATCTATTTTTGTTCACCTGTGCATTGTTAATACTTATTTGGTCCGTACGAGTACATGATCAGTCATACTGCAAATGCATTTCTCTGATCAGATTTTACACATGAGGGTGACCCACCATTTGGTGGACCCACAGAACTCCATTTACAAGCAAGTATTGAGGAGAAGCATGACAATGAGGAACTAGGGGCAGCTCTATCAACTCCACCCAGGAAATCATTCTGTCCCATACCATGTTCTCAGGCTTAATGCCCGTGTGAACTAGGGGTAGCTCTATCAACTCCTCCCAGGAAATCATTCTGCCCCATACCATGTTCTCAGGCCTAATGCCTGTGTGAACTAGGGGCAGCTCTATCAACTCCACCCAGGAAATCATTCTGTCCCATACCATGTCCTCAGGCCTCATGACTGTGTGAACTTGGGGCAGCTCTATCAACTCCACCCAGGAAATCATTCTGTCCCATACCATGTTCTCAGGCCTAATGCCTGTGGGAACTAGGGGCAGCTCTATCAACTCCACCCAGGAAATCATTCTGTCCCATACCATGTTCTCAGGCTTAATGCCCGTGTGAACTAGGGGTAGCTCTATCAACTCCTCCCAGGAAATCATTCTGCCCCATACCATGTTCTCAGGCCTAATGCCTGTGTGAACTAGGGGCAGCTCTATCAACTCCACCCAGGAAATCATTCTGTCCCATACCATGTCCTCAGGCCTCATGACTGTGTGAACTTGGGGCAGCTCTATCAACTCCACCCAGGAAATCATTCTGTCCCATACCATGTTCTCAGGCCTAATGCCTGTGGGAACTAGGGGCAGCTCTATCAACTCCACCCAGGAAATCATTCTGTTCCATACCATGTTCTCAGGCCTAATGCCTGTGGGAACTAGGGGCAGCTCTATCAATTTCACCCAGGAAATCATTCTGCCCCATGCTATGTTCTTAGGCCTAATGCCTGTGGGAACTAGGGGCAGCTCTATCAACTCCACCCAGGAAATCATTCTGTCCCATACCATGTTTTCAGGCCTAATGCCTGTGGGAACTAGGGGCAGCTCTATCAACTCCACCCAGGAAATCATTCTGTCCCATGCCACGTTCTCAGGCCCAATGCCTGTGAAATCCTGAGGTGTGTTAAATTGTCCATGATGTCTTGCAGGAGTAAAAGTAAATGTGAGGCATATTCTAAAATATGCTTGGGGAGATTGGAATAATGTATCAAGATTTCAGTGCTATCTTTACTGATCTTCTCAGGAATGGTCTGCCTCCCAGGAAGGTGCTACTTAGCATTAGATTTTGTCTGTGTGCTACCAAAAATTCTAAAAACCTGTATGCAGTGTGTAAAAAGCAATAAAAGCAACAACAAACACATTAAAGAAGAAATCTCACACTCAAACAAGTTTAGTGCTTTTGTCTTTTTATTTAAAGTCTTAATCAGATGACATACTGGATTACTTGCTGACTCCATTTGTATGCAGTGTGTAAAAAGCAACATCTCTAACAGCATCTGCTGATTCATTATATACTCACCTCTGTATCACCCTATATATAGCCAAGTGGCTACCCATAAAACAAATATCTAGCCTACTTTTAGGATCCCACCTCTACAAACTACTCCAGCTCTGCATGTTTACACTTCTTGGAGAGAGACATCATGAAAAAAAAATCCTCATGCAACTTGAGACACTAATCACAAGCTACACCAACCCTCATTTTCCCTTGAAGCAAACTTCACAGCGCTACACATGCCTTCTCCTATCATTTGGCAAGCTTTCCCATCAACATTAAGGAAAACAACACTTATGCCAAATTCAGAATTCAACTCAAAAAGGACTTCCTCATCCAAGGCAAATGCTCCTGCTTCATCACAGGACATACCATTTAATCTGTCTTCTTTCCATGTATCAACTCCTCTCTCAAGATTTACTTAAGATGTGACCCACTTTATAAACCAATGTATATATTGCACATTATGCTCTGCTTGATTGTACCTTGCACTGTGCTTCTTCACTAGAATGTACATATTCAGTTTATTTGGTAACTATAAATGTCATGACCTGCTAGAGTGAGTCCTAAAATGCAGAGACTGAATGTCCGAAAGAACGGGCTTACATATGTTAAGTCAAAGATGCCATTTCTCAGAATATTTCCTTTGCTCTGAGGTATGGCGATCTCATAGTTGGTATTTATAAGTTGGAGGGGGGGTGCAGGGGAAGAGTAATTTTTTGAGATTTGCTATTCTCCTGTGTTTTTGTTTTTTTTGCTTGTTGGCACTTGATATTTTTAGTGCTGACATTTCAATGGGAGACTTTTTTTGTACGTAGTCTGAACTACTCTTTTATTGCTTACATTTCTGTAGTTTTTGTTTGTAAAGTGCTTTGTATTTTACCTGGGCAGAGACTGAAATTGGTCAATATTAATTAGTGCACTACCCTGGTATAGAAATATAAATAAATAAATAAAAGAAAATTAATAAACAGAGCTAATTATAACATTACATCCTGACTCCCTCTACTTCCCAAATGTATTCTAACACTTGCAGCATATCAACATTGTCCCACATGCTAGACAGTAGTACCTCATCTACCACTATCCTACAATAACTCCTGTTGTAATATGACTCTTTTTTGGCAGACACATATATATTGTCAGCCTTTAGTTACTTGTCTTGTAGCTTATTGTAATTTATGGTTTTATTAATTTGCAAAAAATTGACTCACTGCTCTACTTTTATGTTATGCAATTTGTTTAATACTTGTCTATGTACATGTTTTGTGTGGAGCTTTTTCTCCCGGGCCTCCACTGAAAATGGGCTCAAACTGACCCTGTTGACTATCCAGGTAAATAAATGCAAATAAATAAATAAGTGACATCTAGTGGGTGCATCCATCACATATAAGCTTCTAGGAAAGCAGGAAGTAGGGATCATATAGTAGGATGATGTGAGGGAACCTATACTATAAAGGTGCATGTTACAGCTGAGGAAAGAAGGGCTAAAAGGATGAAGTTACCTAGGCATTCGTTAACATGCATGCACATGTCATACTAAGCCTAAAACCTCTGTTTTTGTGAATATACAAGCTGCTAAGCAAGCCAATACATTCAGCAGCACTTGTTCATGGCCATTACTCCTGCTAGGAGCCACAGACAGGTGTACAGTGGCTCCAGCACACAATATAAACAACAGGTTGCATATATACTCAACGGCAGTTAAGGACATGCAGACAGCACAATACAAGGCAAGTACAACTTAAATAATGTGAACTAAGAGGTAGGAGAAGTGTAATAAGGAAAGTGTTGTTAGATATAATTACATTAGTAGACAAAGAACAGTAATTAAATTGATTGTATCTGTACATGTAATCCTGTTCACTTAGGGACAAGTTTTGTTGTTGTGTTTTTCGGCTTTTCCCGGTAAGAGGTCACCACAGCGGAACTCCTGTCCGCTAATGATTGGCAGTAGATTTTTACGTGCCAAGTTGCTGGCCCTGACGCACAACCTTCAACAAAGGTACGCCCATTCACGCATGTCACCACACAGAAGACGCTCTAGCTGAGAATCGAACAGGACAATGTCTTACTGTGAGGCGACAATGCTACCGCAGCACCACCACCACAGTAAGTGAATATGATAAAAAGTAAATGCTGACAAAGGAAGTGAAAGGGACACAGCTACAATGTAACAAAGTGGAGTAAATGTGATACATGTAAAATTTATTTAAAATACTGAGCAGAGACAACAGTTAGCAAGTAAAGTCAATACATTAGGGGATATTGTTCTTACTGCATTTATCGCACATCAGAGGTGTATCCAGAAAGTTGTATGTTGTAACCAGCAGTATGCTGTAGTCCCCACCTATCAAGTAAAAAAGTGGATGAACTTTACAGCTGCTGCCCTATGCTCTTCTTAAAGGGACTTTTTATTGCTATTTGTTGTCACTTGTAATCAAAGAAATATATGAAAAATGGATCCGGACTAGATAGAAAATGTCTTTAATAAATAAAATCAGCTTAGAACAGCTTAACTAGTGTGTAAAAGTATTTACAATATACGCTCAACATTTTTTTTTAACAAGCTATCCTAGCTGTTTTAAGCTATTTCTTGTTAAGCGTATGTTGTAAATACTTTTACACGCTAGTTAAGCTGTTCTAAGCAGATTTTATTTATTAAAGATGTTTTCTTGCTAGTCCGGATCCATTTTTCATTTATTTGGTTTGGATTCCTGTGTTTGTGGCTCTTATTAACTGATCAAATAAATATAGTAGTGAAGTTAAAATTGTTTTAGCAAAGCATGTGCTCTATATTAATGTAAATGATACTATAGTTTATACAGTTATAAAATCTAACTGCGTTGTTTTCCCCTATAGATTTCTTGAGGCATGCACAATAAATTGTGGTACTCCCATGATTTATATTAAGATTGGCTAGAAACCCCCATGTTGTAGGCATATGGAACTACTCTACCATTGCAGTGCATAATGTGACGTGATCAAAGGTAATAAATTATATCCACATGACTGACATTAGTGCATACATACAGAATGAAGAATTGTTAGGCTTGCTTGCCTTATGTGTATGAAGGAAACAATGCTGGCTATGTTATGACAGTGTACACACCTGTGTGAATGTGGAAATAGTGAGCAGAATCAAGAACACTTGTGCAGTCATTCCAGTAATAGTATTAATTTATGAAAAAAAGCATTTTGTGCAGCAGATTACATGTTGTTAATGGTAGAAAGTTTGTGACTGTTCATACCTGCTGTGTACGTATGTAGCGAAATACAGAAGGACATACTTACACAGGATATAAACAGACTAATGATCTGATATATATGTTAACAGTTCTTTAACTGTAGCAGTTATGACATACATATATGCAAAATGAGGCTTATGGTCTCATGACATATGTGATCAAACACATAAATCAAGGTACAACTCATGTAGTCAGTCCCCTGCCAAATGGATTGTATGTGTATAAATGCCATTATGTATATCACTATGCATAGGCTGTATTATGAGTATAACACAAATGGTTAGGTAGCCCAGACTAGACTTAGGCAAAACAAAATTACCTGCCAGCATAATGGTCTTAATACATCAGCTACTGGAGAAACATATCAAATGTTAGGCTACAATTGTCTGAGTATGATGCATTCATGTTACTGCAATCAGTGATATGACCTGCAGACCTTCACACCTTTAATCTACCTCTTTCTCTTTCTTCCCTACTCACCTAACCTACCTGAAGACACCATACCCTGCACTCTTGTTATAATCTTCTTTTCTCTCCATCCTTACTTCCTTCTGTAGCCCTAACATGAACACTCTCTCGTACTAAGACATCACTCAGTCTCACCCTAATGTTATCTGTAATATCACTTTAAATATTTTCAGAATTGTCTCAGATCTTATTTATCACATACTAGTCTATATAACAAATAATATGACTAATGAGTTTTTCCTCATATATTTTCTACAACTCATGTTAGTTTTTCATTCCACTCTACTATGAAACCTATCCTCTATGTTTTTCTCATTGCATTTTTTCACTCCAATGTTACATGGTACTTTGTGATTTAAAATATCTGTAATTGATTTTTTAAATATTGTGATTGTGGAGCTTTTCTCCCCTGGACTTCACTAAAAATGGGCACTTTTTAGTTCAGTCAGAGTTTCCCAATAAACAAACATCAAATATATAAATAAGGAAATGTGTCCTACGTGGTGCAAGTACCACACCATACATGTTAACATTAAAAGTGTATCAAAGTACAGATGTGAATGCAGAATCCCATTGTGTTGTAACTGATATTTAGCCCTGAAGTGAGCCTTGTTAACCACTTTAGTAATACCTTTATGACACTGCAGTAACATACATCATACCCAGGTGAAACATTAATATGTATTACTAAGTGACCTGTTGACAAATTACATTTCACATATACCAACTATACACTGATGTGACAAATAATATCTTCTTTGAGTAGGTCAGTAATTCCATTGCATGGACGCTGGTAAAGCCAACCTTCCAAATGCTATTTCTATTTCTTTTTGGCAAAGAAGAACACATGACAAGAACTGTCACAGGACTAAATGGTGTGCATTTAATGTATCATTATACTGGGAATATTCCAAAGGAAGTACAGTAAGGACTAGAAGAACATCACATACCCAACACAAAAACACAAGAAAGTATCATATCACAGTCCCACTTACACTTTGTGATTATTTAGCATCAAGAAAAACACATTCAAATGATTAGTAAGGGTTAATTTCCTTTAAAGCCCTATATTGTGATAAAAATAATAAAATGGATGCGCAAACATTTGTATGAAGTCATGCAATACAGATCATTATTTTTGGGGAAATGAATGCCTGTGAGCAGTCACTAAAATATTCAGCAGTTACATCTTGTCAGACTCAAAGACATGCTGAGGTCTGATCTTAAAGAGAGGAGTATAAACCACTGATGCCACAGACAGAAGCATATTGAATTATCATGAACACGATATCATGAATTATCATGATCGTACACACTTGAAAGGATTATATCAGTATCCTGTTGTAATGGTTATGACATCTCAAACACAATGGTGTGAGACATCACAATAGTGGCCCTCTTACTCTAACATATCTTCAGTCTTTGGCAAGTCACTCATCTCTGTCGTAATTGTCTGACAGACAGACCTTACCAGATTTAAACCTGTACCAACCATATTCAACACTCTACAGAGCTGAGTAGTGATTGTGTCTGCCACAAGAGAGAGTAATATAGAGTGACAGGAAGAACACACTTCAAAGTGTGAGGCACAAAAGGCTTTTGATGTTCACAATCTCAAAGGAAGCACCCAGATCTGCTTAGAACTGGTGGTCAGGGACACAACATACACAAACGCCACAGATATAGCTGACCTACTGGCAGACAGGCTCAATGAAAACATCATCCCTGTGTCTCCCCATCAGTAAATCAGGACATCCTCAGCATCTGCCCCCTTCCTCTTATCTCTAGGTAGCAAGTCATCACTGCCTTTCAAAGGCAAAAAATACAGCCTCCATGCTACCCAATAAAATCCCAGGCTGCATCCTACATGACCTCAGACAGGAACTTGCAGCACCATTAGGCACCCTATTCAGCCAAAGCTTGAGTACCGGCTTCATCCTAGCCAAGTGGAGGACAGCCACTGTCATCCCTTTGCACAATGATGGAGTGTCCTCTGATCCAGGAAATTAGAGACTCATCAGCCTAACTATCCTGATCTGCAAGGCCATGGAGTGGATTATCATGGACCTCATTAACAAGGACATTGGCAACCTCTAAACACATGATCCCACACAGTTTGGTTTTGTCAAAGAGGAAGTCATGCCTGTTAAATAAAGTTGACTTCTTTGAGACAGTCACCAAAGCCATGGACAAGGGGAAGAACGTACACACCACCTACCTTTATCTTGCCAAAGCCTTTGATACTATTCCCCACTTGGATATAATAGATAAACTCTCTCAACTAGGTATCAATCTGTATGTTACCAGATGGGTAGCAAGCTGGGTCACTGATAGAACCCACCTAGTCAAAATAGTGAAAGTCACATCAAGGGGTCGGCACATAATGAGTGGTGTACCCTAGGGACTGGTCTTGGGGCCTTTGTTGTTTTGAATATACTTTTCTGAGGTGCAGGCCAAAACCAGTGGGCTATGGCTGACCAAGTTTACAGATGATTGCAAGCTGGGTGCTGTCATCAATTCCCCTAGTGATGTGGACATCCTCCAAGAGGGTCTCACCCAAACAAATGACTAGTGCCAGAATCATGGCCTCAAACTGAATGCCAAAAAATGCATCATCATCCCCTTTGGGGAGAGTGACATCCCCACAAATTATCACATTAATAACATGGTCCTAAGCAGGCAATCAGCCATGAGGGACTTGGGCATCTAGGTTGATAGCAAACTGACTTTTGATCACCATATTGCGTCTATTGTATGGAATGTTCTCTACATGGTCCACCTCATTAATAAAAGTATCTCATCCGGGGACAAGGTGGTCATAAGATCCCTGTATTCTTCCCTTATAATACCCATTATTGAGAAAAATGCTCCTTTAGGAATGTACCTCACAAAGGACATGCAGCAGCTGGAGAGACCACAGAGGTTCCTCACCAGGGGAATCCAGGGCCTCAAACATATACCCTACACAGATAGGCTAAAGGCCCTGTCCCTCTACTCAGTCTCCTACAGATTCCTCACAGGTGACCTCTGTCTGAAATACAAAGCAATCTCAGACCCTGCCTTGATAGGACTGTTGCATATCTGCAAGTCAAGCTCCACTCAAGAGACCTGCATGTGCGACCTCAACCTGGTCTATGACATCTATAGGACTTGGTGGGACAGATTTGTGCCCCAGAACCTCCCTCTTCTGTAGAATAGACTCCCTTTCCAGATCCTATCATCTAATGCAAATTATTCTGAGGGATCAAAAGGTTGTAGTAATGTTACTGTTCATACAAGTGTGATTTACCCATATTACTGTTGGCGGGATAAGTTAGTCTTATCTGTTCATATTGTTTTGCACATATACATTTCAGGATTTGAGCCCCCACCTACCTGGGTATACATGCTATATAAGACATTGTTAACCGCATACAGCACAGGAGAACTTTTAACAAATCATCAGATAATACCTATTTGACTGTCATGAAATCCTTGATGTGTTGAAATGTCTTTGTTAGAAGTAAAACTGATTAGAAATAAATAGATACAATTTTGTATGTGTCCTGTCTAGATTGTCCTTTATTAGAATCAAACAGCTGTCTATGTAAGCCCATAATTTATAGAACTGTGTATTAATTGCACATGCCACAGGTGAAGTTTTAACACAACTGTGAGACAGAACATATTCAAAGGCATGACATTGTCACTGTGGCAGAAATCAGTTGTTTGATCTAAAAGTAATGGAGAATCCCTCTCCCATTGTAATTGCATACATTAAAACATTAGTAGATGTAATTCCTGCATAGCAGTATACTGACACACTCATTCAATCACTGCTGTTTCAAACACCTGCCTGTATAAGTACACATGCTAGAGGATAGTGTCTCAGCTTCATGCACCACAGGATAATTCTTGCTATAAATGTGACAGGGTCTGTTTGAAGGCATTACATATCATTGTGCAGCAAGGCATAGATGTGTATTTCTGCTGACTGATACAGTGGTCTGTACTGTCTCTTTGTCCAAATACAGTGAATGATAGTAAGTTTACCTGACCCCACGTGTTGCATAATGCAGTCATCCCTGTGACTGTAGAAGCACAGTTATGCACACTACATAGATAATGCCAATTCAAACTCATTGCTTACTGAGCCAACACGCTACAGAATAATGTGTAATTTCTTCTCGTCATAGGAGAATGCTTACTACTAGCTTGAGTTACAGCATATTTCCACAAATGGCCTCATCAGTGTTTATCAATGCAGTTATCTGTGATAAAATGTACAGAAAGTGGTGAATGAGGCCTTTTCGGTTATACATGTGCACATCAGATGTGTGGGTGATACCATTTTTAACTCCATGTACATTCACACATACATTGACACAACTGTGTCTATGGAGTACTATCTGGTTTCGAACCAGCTACTTAATGAAGATCACAAGCTAGGTGACATTGCATGAATTGCAAGTATTGAATGAGACATTTGTTAACAAGTGCAACACTGCATATTTGAAAGGATGACATCACCATTGGTTATATAGGTTATCTGTGTTAGAGGTGGTATAAGAGCCCACTTCTACTGTAAAAATACACCACATCTGTGGATGAAGCCATTCCTACATAACATCATACACACTCACAGTACTTACTCACTACTAGATTCAAATCACCTATTTATCAATTTATTGAATCTACAGTACACAATGTAAATGGCAAGCACCACAGAAGAAGTCTGATTACAGCACTGTGATGGTGCACTTTTGAAAGGATGACATCATCAATGTGTTGCACAAAATGTGTTTTTGCAAAAAATACAACAAACTGATGGGAGAGTTACATCCTGGTTTAAATATTTCTCTGCAGTTGAAATGTCCACATCATACCTGAGGATGAAGCCTAGCGTATATAACACTAAAGAGAGATACACTCATAATAGTTCCACACTGCTGAATTTGAATCACCTACCCATCTAGTTATACAGTCTAAAGTACATAGAATTAACTGCAAGCTCCATAGGCGAAATCAGATTACACCAATGAAACAGTGCACTTTTGAAAGGATGACCACATCAGTGTGTTATAGAAAAGATGTTTTAGTGGAAGTGTATGCATCTGATCTGTTGCTGAAGTCATATTCACCTGAAAAGGGTCATATACTCACACTAGTTCAACATTGTTAGATTAGAACCACCTACTGATCTAGTTATACAGTCTAGAGTGTATTGCATTAACTAACCACAGAAAAAGACGCACAGATTTGGACCTAGAAGCAAACAACCACTCAGGCAAAGACAAAAGAAGATGTTAAAAAGTTAAATGCTTTCATCCTTCAAGAACAGACTTCAGCAGAATTAACTGGATCTGTGACATCATCACATTTATATAACATACTCCCACCATGAAAATCAACCCTTCACAAGGACATACAGTTCCATCTTAATATAGTTGAAATAAGAAAAATAATCTAAATGAAAATAATAAAAAATACAATAACAATGCCACAAAGTTTAACAATCACAGTTTATTGTAAAAAAAAAATTGTAATCAAAAACAATTGACGTACTAATGATAACAAATGTGTATACAAATGTGCATCTGTCCCTTCTCTGTTTTAAAGCTTGGCTGCCCTTAATTATAACTCTGAATCAATTGACACAAATTCATTCAGACCCCAGGAGCTTGTGTCATTCAATTGGAGCTGCCATTGCAGCTCCTTGAACTCTAACCTCATCTCCCAAGGGCCTCCCCTTGGGTTCGGAGGGACCAATTCAAGAATATTGAACCATAACTTACAGAAATTCACATGTTGCACAGAATGTTTTTAAGAGTACTTTTGATATTTTTTTCTATTAATGTCATAACAGTGTTCATAAATCTATTTTTGTAATTTTTTTTTCAGTTTTACCCACATAAAAACAGGGCATGTGTAACATCTAGCCAAGTAAACTAAACATTTGCTTCCACAAAAGCCCCGTAAGATTTAATTTCTAATTTAACTTGATCCCCCATCAAAATGAAAGAACATTGATTAGAGGATCCACACTGAAATGATACCTTAGGGCGACCCACAAGTCCCATGAACATAACCTGCTTTACTTTTTTCAAATAAACACTTAAGATCGTTCACTGTTTTGTATATAAACTTAGGGTGTTCACCCTCACAGTTAAAAAGGCAAAGCTGTTAACTCTGATAATGCTCCAATTTTTGTAATAGCTTCTTTCATGTAATTAGCTCCACTCCACTATTATACTGAAAAATAAGGGTTTTTTCAAAATGTTTGGCATATTTTGTTTCATTTAAAGAGCTCCTGTGTTTGTAATCTAGTATCCCTAGCTTTAATAACTTCCTCACTAATTCCCTTAACTAACTTCCTAGGGTAACTCCTGGCATAAAATATGTTTTCAAGTTTCAGTATTTCCTTAAGAAAAGCATCATTACAGGAAAGCACCCTTGAAAGTATTATAAACTGTCCTTTATCATTACCTTGTTAAGGGAAATAAGATGAAAAGTGTTATAATGAAGACAACTATTGCTAAAGTTTGGTTTCCTGTAAATGGTAGAAGAAAAAGCACATTCAGTCTTTTTAATTGTTGTGTCAAGATAATTAATATCTCGTCTATCAAATTTATAGGCAAACTTTAAAAAAATTAGTGCTATGCCCCAGGAAATCAATAAATTAAGGGATATGTCCTTATGGTCCAAGCCATAAGATGAAAATATCATCCAAACAGCATAAATATAGACCACTATATTGAAAAAAATAGAGGAGAAAACAAACTTCCTTTCCCAAATCAACATGACTAAATTTGCAAAAACAGGGGATCAACCCATGCCCATAGCAGCACCCCTTTCCCATCGATACAATTCTCCTTCAAAAAAAAAATTAAGCTGTTCTCTAAAATTACATCAATAAATTCAGTGATGTTCCCAGCCTCACCCCTGGAAAGGCAATTTCAAGGAACATGTACTTGTTGAAAAAAATCCAAACCTTGTTCCCCAGGATACAAGCAAAAGGGTCAACAACATCCACAGTCAAGAGCCCCAAATCTTCCTGCCATATAGTACTGCCAATTCTACTGAGAAAATCCCAAGTATCTTTCAATATATGGGAGTTGGTACCTAAAAGTGGCTTTAGCTTCCTATCTCTATAAACTATGCCAGGCACCACAGAAGTCAGATTTTAAAAGTGGGATAATTCACATTTGTAAGGATTACCACATCAGTGTGTTGCAGAGCAGCTAGTGTGCATTACAAGTTTGGGGTAGAAGGAATGTGTCTTGTCAAGCAGAAATAACAGGAATGTGTTGATCACAAGTATTTATATAATGCTCAGATAATTTCTATACCCTGTCATTCGTATACGGTGCGGTACTGTGAGTAGCATATAGCTGTTTCACAGTGTGTTGTTTTGATTGCAATTACACTTGTGAAACAGCAGACTGCCAACAAAGATTTCCTGAGTGTTCAGCTCAGGATGATTGTATGCAAATAGTGATAATTTGTTGAGTCATTTTCAGTATTTCATCATGCTTGGACAGTGTGTAGTGTAAATACAAACAGGTCAAAGATTTGATAGCTCACTCTTATTACCATTGAGGAAGTATGTTTGAAAAGGTCCTGCACCATTGTACCTCAAGTGGAAATCTAAATGTGCTGTTATGCAGACATAACTTTAGACAGCATCAGAGTGCATCTAGAGTATAACAGTCCATTAATACATATAGAAGTAATATAAGCCATTCACACTACTTTATGTTTGTCAAACTCACTTCCATAAGTGCACCGCTGACAAGCTCATTTGCATCACTGATGGAAAAGTATTAGTGCATATGTAATTATAATCTGAGGTTTTTAACTTACTATGGGAATTAACAGTCTGTGATGCCACATTGCCAACCTTTAGGCAAATAAGGAGTACAAATATAAAAACAGTTCTGATGCTGATCCATTTCAGAAAAGATGTGTATTATATTAATGTTTTATGCGTCATGATTTACATATTTGTCCTGATAATTGCAGTAATCATATGGATACTACAGATGAATATTTAGCCCTTCTATCTGGAGACTGTCCATGTATTTGAGGCATGTTATTCTGCTTCTTGTGGAATTGTTATGTGTTTGTGTGGCATCACTGAGTAATAGTCACTACATGATAACATAAATGCAGGTGTTGTAATAAAAATATTTCAGAAAATGAATGGAAAAGTAACTTAATTTATCATATTACTGGGTCTATATCAGAACATTGAAGTTTTAAAATGTCGAATGTTCTAATATCGACCTGTTTTGAGCAAATGCTAAAAACAGCGAAGCTGCAGAACACCGATTCTGTGGCTTCACTATTTTCAGTGCTGTGGTGGAAAGTTACGGTCAGGTTCAGGTAAGTGTGCGATTGTGTGGACGTTATGGTTAGGGCGAGGGGGTTAGGTTAGTTAGGGTTAGGGGGTGGATTAGGGGAATTAGGGTTAGGGGCGGGTTAAGTGAGTTTGGGTTAGGGTGCGGGTTAGGTGAGTGTGTGATAGTGATGGACCTTAGGGTTAGGGTTTGGGTTAAGGTAAGTAGATAGATAGTAGTGTATGTACAGTTTAGTGTAGGGTTAGTTGTAGGATTATAAGTGTATGTGTGTGGATTGATGTTTTTTAGGTGTGCTTGTGTTGTATGTATGTGTTTCGGAATAGCGATTTTTTTTCCCCAAGGAAAAAAATTGCTGTTCTGAATGTTTGATAGTATGTGGTTTAGATATTTTAGGTTCAATGCAATAGAATTCGCTATTTTCATCTTTCGATAGCGTGATATAAACGCATATTACTTTATGTGTGAGTGTATAGCAGCAGTAATGTTTGGATACTTGTTAACACATAAAGCATTGATTATACCAAATGCCTTGCACTTATTTCTGGGAAGGTATGAGCATTTTGGGTATGATTATAAACACATAAGGAACCAAGCTTCTTAATGCTTGTGTAATACTGTACAATGCTAACACTGTGAAGCAAGGAATATTGTGTGCAGCAAACTTCATAATAGGAATTACAACTGCAACATCTCACATGGTGTGATGATAATAATTGTCTCCACATAGTGCTATCAGCCTATGTTTCCATTGGGCAGTGAGGTTAATCTGTCGGGCTGTGTAGAATAAAGTGTTTCCAATAGGAAGCAAGCAGGGTTAGGAAAGTAGAAACATGATTAAGACATAAGGGGGAATTTAATAAAGTCTACACATTTTTTCCATGTAGGCATCGCACCACACTGCTAACAGAGCTGTGAACATGCTGCTGAGTGGCGCAAATGAGCGAGCGAACACAGAAACTTCTGTGGCATGCAAATCATCTCATAGACTCTCACGAATCTCATGCAAATGAGGCAGGTAGAGTGATCCAGCAAACAGACAGGCAGCCCTGCAGACCTCCTGTCAGTGTCCATAGTGTACACGGAAAAATTCCATGTACAGGAGTGTAGACAGACAAAAGAGGCTGTAAAAATGTAGGGAGATAGACAAAAACAGCATAGCACACATCTATATGAGCAAAGCTATCCTCATTGTATTCCAAAGTTTACAGAAAATATGTTAAAATCACATTTTTTAATAATCTTGACATTTGTGAGATGCACCACAGTGCTCAAACATGCTTTAAAAAATGTGGAAAAATCAAATATAAGTATCGTCAAACAGAAATGTATTACAGGACCAAGCTTGCGGTATCTACAATGATGCAGTGGAGCTGTTGCTAATATTTAAGGGCTTAGAAGAGTGTAGTATCCAGGTTGTGAGCACGGATCACCATGCAAATGAAGTGGAGTTACTGAATAGTGTAACCATGTCTGCATATCCCCTCCATGTAGGCAGAGAACCATATTGGTATCCACACAGGAGATAGCTGACATCAGGTGAGGGTGTGTCCAATAACTTCTAAACTGATTGGAGCTTAGCTGCACCTGTTTGCGCAGCATGCCTCCATGCTGAGCGTGGAAGCCTGGAGGACTGTGCACTGATATCTAAGCTTTCTTTACCTATGTGGCATGTGTTTCTGTGTATTTGCACAGTGCGCTGCTGTGCTGAGCTTGGAAGTTTGGGTGTGTGTGCACTGACTGCTAAGCAGTGTTTACCTATGAGGTGCACGATTGAGTGGTGTACTGCAGTGCTCAGTTTTCGAAAGGCCAGTGATGTATTAGTTAGTGTTGATCCTTGCTTAACTTCAACTAGGGCCATTAAATGATGTCAATGATATATTAGGCAGGTGCAGTGCATCATAGGTAGCCAATCACACAGGCAGCATCTACAATAGAGCACTGTAAAGTATGCATACACCCTACAATCTGATTTTCCCCATACTCTGCACAACTGGAGTACAGACTTGGGAATTTTAAAGAATGCTAGGGGCTGCTGCAGGTCTGCTACATTTGTATGTGTTAGATACTGAAGACAATTCTGCTGCTGCTGCTGCAATAGACCTAGGTAGAGAAGGAGAAGAGAGTTCAGGCCCAGGGTAACCTTCCAGGAGATACATGAGCTGGAGATTGTAGAGCACTACAGGGTGGACAGGGACATACTACAAGAACTCACTGAGCTCTGCCGCCCTCAACTCAGGCCTAGAGCCAAAAGAGGGGAACCCATCTCAGTGAAAACAAAGGTATGTGTAGCCCTTAGGATAACAGCCACAGGTACCTTCAAAAGACCAACTGGGAACATGATGTGGGTCTCACAGGGATCAGCATCTAGGGTACGCCATCAGTTCCTGGATGTCATGCTACCACATGCCAGTGAGCACATATATTACCCCATCATCCCTGAGGTAAGGGCCAGAAATATGCAGCACTTCTAAGTGTAGCACACTATCCTGAGGAACTGGGTGCTATAAATTGCACTCATGTACACATCAAGGCACCACCCGGTGAGGAGGGTAGACTCTACGTCAACCACAAGAGGTACTACTCTTTCAACTGCCAAGTCATGTGCAATGACCAGAGCATTATCATGAATGTGCACGCTGGCAGCCCTGGGAGCTACGATGACTCCCATATCTGGCAAGCATCACAGCTGTACCAGATGTTTGCTAGGGGGATATCCCATACGGCCATTTACTGGGGGATGCTGGCTATGGACTGGAACCGTGGATGACGACTCCAATCAGAAATGGACACACACCCACAGAAGAATGCCATAATGAGGCACACACAAACTAGGAACATCCTAGACCATGTGTTCGGGTTGCTGAAGTCACAGTTCTGGTGCCTTGATATATCTAGTGGAGCCCTGCAGTAGTCTCCAGCCAAATGTGCACATATGTTTACGGTATGTGCCATGCTACGCAATATGATGCTGTGGAAGCTACTGCAGCAGAATCAGCATAGTGAAGGGATACATAGACCCCACTAGTGCTTAGGTCACCACAGCCACACTCACAGGAGGACTCGGAGGAGGAGCCTCCTAATGATGTAACTGTAGGCAGACATAGGCGTGCCCAGTATGCCCTGGCACTGGCTAAGAGACAATGCATAGCACATTCACTGACAACCTAGGGCCCTAGGGACTGACACCTTACCCCTACTCACATACATATAGTAAAATAGCTGATGCCAGGCAACCTACACAACATGTACCTATCCATGTATTGGCTGTGTACTGCTTGCATCCCACAGTCAGCCCTGAACTGCAATTCTGTCAACTGCTGCATTCTCAAGGTAAGCCTCTAACCTACACAGTAATAGTAAGGATTATGATAAGGTATCATATGTATGGATCTGCTGCTGTTATGCAAGGAAATATAGTGGGCTATTTGGTCAGAGTTAACATCCACATGAGAAAACTGATACCCAGTCCAATAGTATGTGTTACTTAATTTTCACTAGGCCTCATAGTTGGAATATTCATAACATCAGGCAAGGGAGGTGTTAAACAGTGGGCACACATGATATTTGGACTACTGCCTACCAAAGCTGATCATGTGCTGTTGTTCCCCCATGCCCAACACAGCAGTGTACCCATATAACCACCTTTACAGAAAATCAGCTATGGTATATCAGTGGACCAAGCAATCATAGGGCTGTAACATATTTAGCACTAACACACTGTATGTCTGTCTTCATGCATAACAATTTTCATATGTTTGCTGTTCATTATGTGATGAACAACTCTTCTCTGTCTAGCAACCTGTGTGTCTCTGTGGACTAGGAAATCTAGCATGGGTGATAGTGTTGATGGTACTAATCTGGAATTACTCACATCTTTTGCATGTGAGGTAGTAGTATGTCGGTGTTTTCACAGAATGTCATACCTCCCAACCTCTTAGTGCAAGAAAGCTGGACAAAGCCAGTCAGATTGGGGGGACAAAGGCCCAATCATAGGGACAGAGTTTAAATATTGCTCATTAAAGGTGTTGCAGTAGTACATATTTTCTGATGGATATAAAGTCTGACACACAATTGTTTGTCTGTAGTTAGTGGAATGTATTGATGTAAACATTCAGTAAAGAACCAGAAGACCACAGATGTGTGAGGAACAGACCAAACATATGAGGCAAAACTCTGGACATTCTGTGAAAATCAGGACAGTTGAGAGGTATGCAGACTGTCAGTCTATTGGCAGTGTAATATTACCAACCTCAGTCACATATTTAGTACAGCAGACAACTGGGGAATGCTTTGGACATTTGGAGTGAAGTGCAGTACTGCAGAAACAGGGTTTGATGTTAATGCCTGTAACATACAAAATCCCGGACTGGAATACGGGTAGGTGTGGCCTGGAGTCAAATTATAAGTACTGACAGTCCCACTGGGCATGGCCATACACTCAGTAAAAATGAATGCAATTCTGTTGGCCCTTCATTGAAATGACCTGTTATGTATAACTGTCTATACAGACAGATATATACATATACATATCCCTTTTGTCAGTGTCTCTCTCACATGCATAGTATATCTATTGCTATGTAGTGTGAAATAGATAACTACCGATGCATATAGCTATATATATTAAAATACTACATAGACTCCCCACATATATCTACATAACCCATATATATATTACACACACATCTGCATGTATATATAACGAAATATGTGTGTGGATGTCTGCATTGCCTGACATACCCTAATAATGGTGAGTCAACTGCACTATCACACAGTCATAATGTTGCTCAAAGGATCCAAACTAAGAGTGAAAGAGTACATAATCCACTTACCTACATCCCCCTATGCCTGCTGGATGTCACCACATAGACAGACATAGGTGAGCAGGTGGTGTACTGTATAATGGTGTCAACACACGCATGGACAGGGCACATTGTCCCGGCTCACAATGTCGCCTAACTGCAAGCAGCCACTGGTAACTGTACACAGATAGCTGGGATAACAATACTTATCTCACTACTAGGATACTAGATGCCTGCAGGCCACAGATGCTGATCAACACAAGCCTAGTTTGTGTACTGCACAAGTACTGTGCCTGCAATCCAATATATAACAGACTTAACCTGTGGTGCATGCGATAAGTACTGTGACCTATAGTGTTTAAGCCTAGATAGGTGGAAGTTCTAATATCACTGTAGCCCACTGTGTGTGTGAGTGTGTGTGTGTGTGTGTGTGTGTGTGTGTGTGTGTGTGTGTGTGTGTGTGTGTGTGTGTGTGTGTGTGTGTGTGAATATATATATATAAAACTTGCTGCTGGCTTCCAAACTGGCCTCTTCTACAAGACATGCTGACGTCAGCCATCTTAAGAGTACTAGATGACACTACAGTGTCAGATGTAAACTGTGGTGCATGTGATCAGTACTGGGATCTATAGTGTATAAGCCTAGATGGTTATGGGTTCTAATCTTACTCCGCCCAACATGGTGCATGTGTATATCCATATAGCATGTGTATGGTAATTTTTGTAACTTAGACATAGTTGGAGGTTTGCATCATTTTTTTTTTTGCGGTGGGTGATGTGGCCCCACAAATGAAGTCCACAATGAGGCTTGCTGATATCAACAAGCATTATTTGTTGTAAACTGATAGTACTAGTAGACATGAGTTGTGTTGCATGCATCGGGTACTGTGATTTGTAGTGTGTACCAGTACATAGGTAAGTATTCTAATCTACAGAAAACCAACTTGCAGTATGTGTGTGCCTTGTCATGTCCTGTATGCAGTGAGTGGAAGTGGTACTAGCCTGAATGTGGCCATGTTTGTGTGTGAAGCTGATACAGCAGTATACATAATGTTATGGAACCATAAGGCATGTGAACATAACTAGCATAATGGCCATGCGGCCCTCACAATCAGAGACATCTGTATTCCCCTCAGTACAGGACCAACACATATTGCCCCAATCCAAGAGGGACTCAGGCAGATGATGTGTGTTGAGATCATGGCTGCCCAGACAATCAAACAGATAGCATGTACTGAGGTGGACTGAGGTGCTCTGTGTACCATTAGGCAAGGTCTATTTCAAGGGTGTGTTTCTGTCTCCT
The DNA here is from genome assembly GCF_019279795.1 of Protopterus annectens. Lineage (NCBI taxonomy): Eukaryota > Metazoa > Chordata > Ceratodontiformes > Protopteridae > Protopterus > Protopterus annectens. The sequence goes on along the minus strand of NC_056729.1, from coordinate 1,291,850,463 downwards.
AGACAAATGTTTCCCACAAGCATGTAGTACTAACATCACATAGTAGGTTAATGTCCTTACAGTAAGTCATCCATCTACTATGCTCCCTACAGATAGGTAGCATATGCACTCCAGCAAGGTCACACATTGCCCTGTAGCAAACTTTATCACAGATTTTGAATGCATGACTATGTCGACCACTGCCATTGTCCTTGGTAGACTGCCATACAGATGTGAACCTATGGAGCCATGCAAGTATACTGCTTACCTTGCTGAAGTCATATTTCTGCTATGCTGCCATGCCATGCTGTGCAGCTTCACTGCTGCTGTGTGTCCATAGATTATCCCCTCAGACACCTGGAACAGAAACATACATAGGTCTGTGGTATAACTGTCATTGTGTAGCAATACTACCAGTACAACATCATACAACATAAGGTCCACAAAAGTATTTGCTTACTCATGACACAGGCAGCATACAGTGAATGTTGGTGACCACTACAGGTAGCATGGCAAAACAATACTCCATTATACAAGTACATGTTAAGTAATATAGTCACCCTGTGCATTAGACACATAGCTTCATTCCCCTGCTTTGATGGGAAGAATGACAAGGATGTGGCACAGGTATCATCACTTGCACAGGGTGATGTGTGGGGTTGCTGGAGGCCTAGGCTGGCCCAAATGGTTGACAACATGTGTGTGAGTCAGGAAGGGAAGCAGGTTAGATGTACCATGGAGAGGTGCCGTGTGTGTCTGTAGTGACCTGCCTGTGACAGTGGTGTATCAGTGTCTGTGTGTACAAAGTCAAGCTCATTGCTAGCCCTACATGTGTGTATGTTTGACAGCTGTAGACCGTACATGGTAGAGTTGACAGTTTACCGTCTCTGGCCCTGAACATGGGAACTGGCTCTGCCAGGAGGTGCACCTGGCACCACCTTGCCCAAGGTCAAATGTGGTGCTAGTACCTGTTGGTGACTGCTTTCTGCTGGGACCGTGTCCCCCACAGAATCACCCAAGACCATATGCCCATGGCCTGCCACATCATGCTGTGGACAGCACACTCTCCTCTGTAGTGCTGGATGTACTGCCAGAATTGGGAGCATAACTGTGCACGGCCATGTGGACTATCAGTAAATGGTGTTGCTGACCTATGTCTACAGGTCCACTGCCCAACTCCAACCACATGTTCCAGCACAGGCAATGTGTGGTCCAAGACAGACACTGTCTCAGTCCATCGTCTGTTCACTGCATCAGTGAACTGATCAAAGTTGTCCCCAATGCGGTGGAGACAGTCACGGTTGTCAGACTATGCTGCATCCATAACCCTAACCATACTTCTGGTGATCCGTTCAGAATGTGCCTGTGCCTCCATGATCACCTGAAACATGTGCGAGTGACCCGTGATGTCACATGTGCAACAGGTGGTAGACGGACAGCAGTCCTCCTATGAGCACCCCTGTCAATCTGCCTGTGTGGGACCTCACTAGCTCTTTGGCTATGACCAGTGTCTACACTCACTGAAGGCATAGTTGCCACACTGGCCTGTTCAAATGTTCCACCCTTTGACTGTCCCATATTTGAGGCCTGTAGGGACTGGGTATGTGTTGGAATACTGACTGTGTAGGGTGACAATGGTGGCAGAAGAGGGATGTCAACCTCTGGGACAGATTCAGCCCACAACAACCACACCTGTGCCTCACTGTGGCCACCATCATCATCAGAGTCTGAAGAGACACTGACATCAGGTTGTGTGGGGAAGAGACTCCAACCCCCCAGTCACCTGTGGAAACCAAGACAAAAGCAGTACATTTCTACCTGCACTGTTCATAGGTTTATAGGTTGATACTAGGCTATTGGCCCAAGGGCCTATACAAACTTAGCCATAACAATTCCCTGGATATTTCTTCCCACAATATTTACTTCCCTGAACCCCTGTCTAGCAGGGAGACTGACATGATCCCCGGGGTGAATTTACTATCTTCCATTCAATCATCAAGGTTCCTTTTGAAGAGGGCCAAGGAGGCACTCTGCTTGACATGTATGGGCAGTCTATTCAAGAGTCTGGGGAGTTTCTGGGTCAGGAACCTATCCCTCCAGCATGTTTTGTTCATTGTGATGACAAGGTTTAGATCCCTGGAGTGTGTGGCTCTGAGGGATTGGGATTTCTTTAAGTGGAGCATGTCCAACAGCTCAGGGTTTGACATGGCCTTGTATGTTAAGCAGAGATCGCCTCTGAGTAGACGATATGCCACAGAGTATAGCTGGAGTTTTTTTTAGACAGTCAGCATATGGCATTTGCTTTAGGCCTGTGTTTCTTTTATTGAGGTGTTTCTGGGGCCTTTCCAGCTGTTGCAGATGTCTTGTGAGGTACATCCCAAATGGAGCGTTATATTCTATAATGGGTCTAATGAGGGATGTGTACAGTGGGACAATGACCTCCTTTTTCCTGGATAAAAAGCCCTTAGTGATGAGGTGTACCACATAGAAGGATTTCTTGACTGTTGTGGCAATGTGGTTATCAAAGGTGAGACCACTATCCATCTGTGTCCCTAAGTCTCTCATCATACTTTCAGTGTTTAGTGCACTGCCAACTATGTGGTAATTCATGGGTACATGTTATTTCCCAAAGGGTATAACTGTACATTTCTTGGCATTAAGCTTGAGCCCATGGTTCTGGCACCAAGCATCTGTTTCTGTAAGGCCCTTTTGTAGAATATCCACATCATTTGGAGATTCAATAATGGCTTCCAGTTTGCAGTCATCTGCGAACTTTGTTAACCAAAGTCCCTTAGTGTTGGCCTTTACTTCAGTGAAGTAGATACCAAACAAGAGCGGTCCCAGGACTGAAGCCTGAGGTACGCCACTTGTCACTTGTCTGGAGCTGGATTTGGAGTCGGCTACTTTTACAGTCTGGGTTCTGTCAGTAAGCCAGTTGGCAACCCATCGAGTGATGTAGGGATTTATGCCCAGCTTAGTAAGTTTATCTATGATTCCAGAATGGGGGATGGTGTTGAAGGCCTTTGTGAGGTCCAGATAGGCTGTGTGGGCCACTTTACCCTCGTCCACAGCTCTGGAGACTGATTCGAAGAAGTCAATCTGGTTCAGGAGACAAAATCAGCCTTTCACGAACCCAAACTGGGTGGGGTCCAGTATTTGAAGGTTGCCAATATCTTTGTTTATAAGTTCTGTGATAATGCATTCCATGCCCTTGCAGATCAGGCTCATTAGACTGATGGGATGGTAGTTCCCAGGATTCAAGGTGGATCCTCCCTTGAGTAGTGGGATAACTGCAGCTGTGCGCCACTCAGTGGGCACGAAGCCTGAGGTGAGGCTATGATTAAACATGACATTTAGGTGAGGTGCCAGTTCATTTTGTAGTTCATGTAGTACACAGCCCGGGATGTCATCTGGTCCCATGGATGCTGTCTTATTAGCTTTGGAGAGTGCAGTTTCTACCTGTGTGGTTGTAATTACCGGAATTTGGCAATATTTTGCTATTGAGATGGGCCCTTTAGAGGGTGAGAGGGGGGTGAAGTTTGTACTAAATCAATCTGCCAGGATATTGGCAATATCCTTGGGATCAGTATATTTAATGCCATTCTTTTGTAGCTCAGAGCAGATCTGAACATTGCCATTTAGATTCTTGACATAACTATCGAATGCCTTGTGGTTGTCTTTAGAATCTTTGGCAATTTTATTTTCGCAACTAGCTTTTGAGGATTTTATAAGGGATCTCATCTTCTTACCGAGGCTGGTAAGGCAGTTTTTTGCATCCTGGGATTTTCCTCTATTCTGCAACAGTTTCTTCCTTCTGTTGTATAGTTTGTTTCTGGCAGGGGACCACAAGATTGGCTTCCTTTTTTTGGAGGAGAGCATCTTGTTTCTATTTGGGATGGCACAATTCATGCACAAATGGATTTGCTCGTACAATGTCTTAGTGTAGAATTCAGCAGTCGAACTTTCAGATCCTGTCTGCATGGGTGTCATGAAGTTTGTGACTTCTGACTTGAGTAGCATGAAGTTGGCTTTGGAGAAGTTTTTTATGAAGGTTTCTTTACTGGGGGGTGGGGGTGGGATGTGGATGTCAAGGGTGATTTGCTTATGGTCAGACCTGACCAATGAGGGGGAGACCACTGGTATGGAGCATCTATTTCCCATGTTGGTAATGACCAGGTCTAGGATATTGGAGCCCCTGGTCGGACAATGGATTAGTTGATCCAGGGCATTGGAATTTATGAACTGTTGGGAAAAGGTGTTGGTACCTGAGTAGTTTTCCCAGTTAATGGCAGGATAGTTGAAATTACCCAGTATTAGGGTGTTTGGTTGTATCTTAATATTTTACAGTATGTATAGAAAGGTGTAGTGAGAATCTTGGGGCATGGTGGGGGATCTGTAGCAAGCTACAATTTGGATTGCAGTCTTACCTAGTGTTAGTTGCACCTGGAGAATTTCAGATGCATTGTGTCGGACCACTAGCCTGGAGGTGTGAATATCCTTGGTGAATATGGACACTCCTCTACCTTTAGTGTTTCGGTCTTGGTTTGGTGGCCAAAAAGTGTGGTAAGAGTTTTATCCTGGTATTACAGGGGTGATCTCTGGAGCCTTGAACCAGGTCTTAGTTACTGCTCAGATATTGATGTTTTCCATTTTTAGGAGTGCATCGAGAAAGTGCATTTTGAGGTTTAGACTTCTAGCATTGAGTAGCATTACCTTCAGATTCTGCATGTTTGTATCTGTTATGGTGGTGGTTTTGTCCTTTGAACCTTGCCTAAAAAAGGCACTATAGGGGTGGCAAGAGCTTTAGCCAGTAACCTGAATCTCAGGGGTGGCAGGTGCAGACTATCTCTGGCAAAGCATTGTGGTTTGTCGATCATGTGTTCCCAGGCAGACAGATACTGGATCTCCTTTGAATGACACCAGAAGCTTAGCCAATTGTTGAAGTCAATCATTTTGTCCTTATACTGTGGTATCATTCTGGGTGAAGGCAGGATGCTACTCAGGGCAGGGTCATACCCTCCTGGGTCACATGATCTGAGAGCTTTTCCATATCTCTTTTCATGTAGTCCAGGGAGGTACGTCTCAAGTCATTCACTCCAACATGGACAATGACAGAGTCATATTTGTACTTGTTGTGGAGTGACTTGAGTGCATGCATTATGTAGCAGATCCTGGCACCCGACAGGCAGCTGACTGTAATTTTCTCCTTGTTCAGCCTGGTGAGTGGGACATCAGTGTGCCTGACTATAGAGTCACCTATGACTAAAGTGTTGGGTACATGGTCTTGCCTTAGGGGCTGTTGTTGGCTGGTACACTTGTGTTGTGAGCTAAGTCTCACTTTGGTTGTGACTGGTGTTTGCATTTCAGCTTCAGAAGTCCTTGTTGCTTGGGCAAGTTAATGTTAAGGGCCTCTGCATTGGTGGGTTTAGTGTTGCTATGTGTGGGTGTTGATGGTGTGGGTTTTGAAGGGCTATGTGTTGCTTGAGGTGTAGTGCAGGTGTTAACCTTCACCTCTTGACTGTCTAGCACAATCTTGGCTGGAGAGAACTTTGCTTCCAGTTTGGCTATGTAAGTGCATCTCTTGCAGGTTGTAGTGTTGGGTGGTAGGCGGAGAGGGTTGTATGTGTACATGAGGCAATTGCCGCATTGCCCCAGTATGCCCAGATTCACCAGGTGGACAAGAGAAATCACTGAAAGCTGACCCTTGGACATGCCTGTTTAGGTGCTTTTTTGTAAGGTGCAAGAGCTGTTTTCCCTTAACTTTGCAAGGTACTTTGCAATTATAGGCTGTTTAGTGCCTATGATTAATTTCTCCTTATTAACAAGGAGAGTTGTGTGCTTGTATCAGTTTCAGGCTTCCTAGTGCTTTCCAGCAGGTTCTAGAGCAGGTGCTAGTCACAGGGGTTCAGATTTTAGTGCTACTACTGAGAAACCAGCTAGTTCTAAGGGAAAATTTGAAGAGCAGACTTTCTGACACCTGGAATAGTTTAACCATACCCCCGCGGTATTGCACGATGTGAAAAATGCACAAACACATGCATTTTTAAGCCAGAAAGTTGAAAAGGATAGAAATCAGCCCCAAAAGGTTAATAATATTACAGTTTCAGAGCTGGAAACCACTCCTCTAGTTTTAGATAGGCAGTACAATGCTCAACACTCCCACTGGTAAGCAGTAGGACCTCCCTCTTCCACAGAAAGGTCTGGATAGCTCTGAACACAGAAAATAAAGTCCTGAGACAAGCAACGTCTGGGATCTGGACTATACTGGCTAGGAAAGGTGGGAAACAAACAAACAAGGTAGTATTTTTTTTTGGTTAAAACAGGCTAAACAATGCAATAATACAGTAAATAAACTCAGAAAAGGCTAACACACTTGAGTGTGTAGTCCTAAACAGTAAATGCAATTAAAAATTTACAAAATTAGCAATTTAAAACTTTTTAAATGAAGCAAGGCAAGTGCAGAACTGAAAAACGATTTAAGAGGCAGTAATACAGTAGAATAAGTAGCCAGTCTACATATACAGCGAAGTCTATACATACAGAAAAGCAGCTAGAACACATGTAAACAATTCAGATGCAGTGCAACCTAGAGCACTTGAGTTGTAGTAATATTAAGGCAAATACAGTTTTAATAAATGCACTAAAATATGCTCTATATTTCCAAAATGTTTGAGAAGCACAGTCAGACCACAAGGAGATTCAGGCAATTTTTTTTAATGAAAGAGAGAAAGAAGGAACAGAAGGCCTTCTCAGATGTTCTCCCTGTATTAGGTAAAATGAGCTAATGACACTAGACTGGGAGGAGTGTCCCAGATCAAATTTACAGTAGGGGTGGGCAACTGCAAAGCCAGCAGCCAATCAACACAATCATGCCACAAAGGTAAAGAAAGGCTTCTGCTAATTAAAGATGGCATAGTCATTTGCTCAGAACAATCACTGGAAAAACAAATAGGCCCAGAGCCAGCAAATCTAAACTGGGACAATACTAAAGCTATTAGTCTACACTCTTTTAGACAATAAACACTACAAAAATCTTTATGACAGCAGTGAGCCACAAAATGAACATTTTTAAACAGATAAAGGAGCAAGGAGACTCTACAGAAAGCTTTTAACTGCAAACAAATCAGTTACCCGTGCAGATTAGTTAATAGCAATAAAATACAGCAATAAGTATGCATCAGGCAATAAAAAGTGTTACATATAAATTGCTAGAAGCAATAACCAGTATAAATAAGCCAAAAAACAGGATATTTATTGTTATATATCTCAGATAAGAGTTGTAGTCAATGCCCCTCCTCCACTCTGCTCAGTGTGTATAGACAGAAATTCTCTCAAAGTCATGGCTTAAATCTCATAAGATACAACCTTAGATAACTTTTTTTTTTCAAAAAGCACAAAAGAACCAGCCCCCACTAGCCAGCAGCCAATCAACACAATCCTGCCACGAAGATTAAAGAAAGGCTTCTGCTAATTCAAGATGGCCTAATCATGTGCTCAGAACAATCACTGCAAAAACAAACAGGCCCAGAGCCAGCTGAACTTGGACAATACTAAAGCTATTAGCCTACACTCTTTTAGACAGTAAACACTACAGAAATCTTTATGACATCAGTCACCCACAAAATGAAAGTTTTTAAAAAGATAAAGGAGCAAGGAGACTCTACAGAATGCTTTTAACTGCAAACAAATCAGTTACTCGTGCAGATTAGTTAATAGCAATAAAATACAGTAAAAAGTATGCAACAGGCAATAACAAGTGCTATATATAAATTGCTAGAAGCAATAACCAGTATAAATAAGCCAAAATAGAAAATCCACAAAGAGTCATAATAATGAGGATCCACAACTGCATTACCACTCTCACATCTTCTCATCCCTGCTTTCATGCACAACAGACTTCCTCACAACAAAATACACATTCAACTCAAGGCCATTATAACAATCATTTCAGGTAAATCATGTGACACTTAGCCAGTTCAATGCACCTCTTAGGTATGCAATATGACACTACATGATAAAATAATACATAAAACCCAGTATACCTATCTTAACAAATATATACAAATACAAGTTTTAATGTCTAAAGTATGTACCATCGATCTTTCAGTATGTACAACGCATGTTGGATTAATTGCCTCATGTATACCAGGAGGCTTATTTGCTCTGAACTATAACTGCAAAAGTGTTTTTGCTTGTTCAACTACACTCCTGTGATTACCCACTCTAGGAAACATAGATAACTGTTCCAAACTGGAACTTACAAACATTCTGCTTTGGTTACACACAACGTTAACTGTACATAGTGAATTATCCTGCCCCTTACCCTTAATAGTATATATATATATATATATATATATATATATATATATATATATATATATATATATATATATGTGTGTGTGTGTGTGTGTGTGTGTTCTAAAACAAAACAGTATCAAGCTTTCCAGGAGCAGGACCATTGCCTTGGACAACTCCTGACAGACCTGTAAAAAGGTGAGGGTGAGGTAATTTCAGTACCACTGCATGCTGTAGCACAATTTAATACATGCATATATCTCACATTTAGCTACTGTGTTACTTGATGTATTGCTGACCCTCTGAGTATGAGTGTACAACTGAGCTAACCCCCTCCACAGCACATAGACCTAACACCCACATAAAGGTATGCGCAGCCTGACAGAATGACTGCTACAGTATTACAATGGTGATCACAGTAAGCATACCTGCATGCTCCTCTGCTGTGGACAGTGTGACAACCACCTCCATGATGTATGGTGTGATGGATGCCTGGGAGCTGTCATGTGTCCCTAGGTTCACCAGGAATTCCTCAGTGGCTGTGAGTGGTTGTTCCATTGCAGGCCCTCCACCAGTGATGGCATGATCCCTGGCTACATCAGCTGCCCTTCATCATGCAGCATTTACCATGTTTGTAGTGTGGTGGTGAACCTGCTCATATGTCCTGTCCTGGTTGGCAGTCTTATTCACATTCCAGAAAAGGTCTGCCCACAATGCAGCCCACTGTTCCCTGTTATGCCTCCCCTGGATAGGAGGATGTAATAATGCTGCAGTAGTCCTTGAAGTATAAATTCATTGTCAACATCTGAGAAGGGGGCATGCCATCTGCAATACATTAGTCCTGAAACAGACCAAAAGGGAAACACATTACAGGATCAAATACATGGATGTCCACTATGTGCAGATACAGAAAGAACAAAAAGGCTGGCACTATCCACTGCTTGCTCAAACATGTCATACCCCACAGTGTGACAACATGGTGTGTGTGTGTGTGTGTGTGTGTGTGTGTGTGTGTGTGTGTGTGTGTGTGTGTGTGTGTGTGTGTGTGTGTGTGTGTGTGTGTGGATATAACTGAGATAGTATCATTACTGACGTAGATCCCTGTGTGCCATGAGAGATTCTGCTGTATGATCATACACACCCAACACTCCAGTCCACTGTGGTGTGTCCCCTAAGGTCACCCATCCAATAATATGTCATAAGACCAGTGCAAGACAAATAGCAGTGTGCTATTAAAACTAATATATTGGGACAGTCCAACAACACCAGTGTGCCACATTGACAAAAGACAATGCAACCCTGATATATTGTACATCTCCTGTATGTGTAAGACGGCAGAATATCAATGACTTGTCATTTCCACAGGTATAAGACAGGCTTACTGCTGTACTCCCTATTCCACATACCTCTATCCTCCCATCTGCAACCTGTTATACACAAATAAGAGTTTTATACCTGGTAGACTGCAGTACTCTTTTGTTGAAATGTGCTACTAGTACTGTTTCACAAAGGTGTTTTCTGTGTGAGGAAAGTCTCATACAGAATGTTTGCCCATAGGTAACTACTTGCATTTTAACATGCGTCTCATTAGCAGGTAATTGCCTCTAAACCAATCTGTGAATCTGATATGTTAATTGCAGCTAAAACAGCTGAGTTGCACTATCATTAGTCAATGACATGCAACCACTGTGCAATATATAAGGCCTTCATGTAGAACAGATCCCCTTTCTTAGCTTTTGAGATGGACATTACTGGGGTGAGGAGATTACATCATCACTGAGGGTAGGCCTGTAGCAGAAATCTTTACATAGAGGTGTGTGTACCACAGGCTGGAGCTGCTGCTGCAGGTAATAGACATAGGCAGTGAATGTGAACACCTTGGAGGACAACAAGCTGTAGGTGTAACTGTGTCAGCTGTGTCAACCTTGTTGTAGAGGCAGACTCAGGGTGCGAGTACCCTTTACACTCCAATTATGGCATCTGTTTAAGGTATGTATGTTAGGAAGCTATGCTATGTTAATAACAGAGTACTAGGTGACATATAGTAATGCTATATGGATATGTGATGTGTGACCCTACATGCAGGCCTCTGGTGACTTCCAGCAGTGAAATGCATTTATTTAATTTACAATGCTTTGTGTGACTAATGAGTGCATGAGTCATTCATTAATTGCTGTCTTCACAATAATGTAATTGAAATACAACACAACACTGGATTTGAACCCAGGACTGTGGATCATAGGAAGGATCATAGGAAGTTGCTAGGCTGTTGGCCCTGAGGCCCTTTCAAGTCTAGCCAAGAATTTAGCCCATGTTCCAACAAGTCAGCACCCTATGCCACTGTCCAGCAGGGACACAGGTGGAATTTCAGGGGTGTATTTTCTGTTCCCCATCCAGTTATCCAGGTTGTGCTAAAAAAAGGTTTAACGAGATACTCTGCTTTATGTGGAGAAGGAGTCTATTCCACAAATGGGGAGCCTCTGGAACACAAATGTGTCCCGCCAACAAGTGCTATTGATGTCACAGACCAGGTTGAGGTCACGCATAAAGGATACTTGAGTGGAGCTTCACTTGCAGATATGCAGCAGTCCCATCAGTGCAGGGTCTGTGATTGCCTTGTATGCCAGACCGAGGTCACCTCTGAGGAGTCTGTAGGAGACTGAGTAGAGGGACGGGGCTTTTAGCCTATCTGTGTAGGATAGATGTTTGAGGCCCTGGATTCTCCTGGTGAGGAACCTCTGTGGTCTCTCAAGCTGCTGCATGTGCTTTGTAAGGTACATGCTGAAAGGAGCATTGTAGTCAATAATAGGTCTTATAAGGGAAGAATGCAGGGATGTTATGACCACTTTGTCCCTGGATGAGATACACTTACTAATGCGGTGGGCCATGTAGAAAGCTTTCTGTACAATGGAGGCAATATGGTGGTCAAAAGTCAGTTTGCTCTCAACCTGATTGCCCAAGTTCCTCACAACTGATTGCATACTTAGTACCTTTTTATCAATGTGACAATTTGTGGGGATGTCACTCTCCCCAAAAGGGATGATGATGCATTTTTGGCATTCAGTTTGAGGCCATATTTCTGGCACCAGTCATTTGTTTGTGGGAGACCCTTTTGGAGGATGTCCACATCACTAGGGGAATTGATGACAGCACCCAGCTTGCAGTCATCTGCAAACTTGATCAGCCATAGCCCACTAGATTTGGTCTGCACCTCCAAGAAGAATATCCTAAACAGCAAAGGCCCCAAGACCAATCCCTGGGGTACACCACTTGTTACGTGTCTACTACTTCCCCTATTGTGACTAGGTGGGTCCTATCAGTGAGCTAGTTTGCTACCCATCTGTTAACATGTGGGTTGATGCCTAGTTGCAAGAATGTATCTATTATACCTGAGTGAGGAATAGTATCCAAGGCTTTGCTCAGGTCAAGGTAGGCAGTGTGAACCTTCTTTCCCTCACCTGTGGCCTTGGTCACTGTCTCAAAGACGTCAACCAAATCTAACAGGCATGACCTCCTCTTGACAAAACCAAACTGTGTGGGATCAAGTGTCTGGAAGTTGCCATTGTACTTGTTAATGAGGTCCATGATAATCTGCTCCATGGCCTTGCAGATCTGGCAAGTTAGGCTGGTGGGTCTATAATTTCCTAGATCGGTGGACACTCCACCTTTGTGCAAAGAGATGACATTAGCTGTCCTCCATTCGGCTTGGATGAAGCTGGTACTCAGGCTTTGGTTGAAATGTGTGCCTAAGGGTGCTGCAAGTTCTGAGTTCATGTAGGATGCAGCCTAGGATGTTATTGGGTCCCACGGAGACTGTATTTTTTTGCCTTTGAGATGGCAGTGAGGACTTGAGATAAGGGGAGAGGGGGAGTTACTGGAGATATCCTGTTTTACTAATGGGGGGACAGAGGAATGAAGTTTCCACTGAACCTGTCTGCCAGCAAGTTGGCTATAGCTACAGCGTTTGTTTGTATGATATCCTTGAGCACCAGTTCTGAGCATATCTGGGTGCTTCCCTTGAGATTGCGTGTGTGGCAAAATGTACTGTATGCAAGGCATTTAAAAGATGGTGCTACTGAGTCACTGGTACAGTGGGTGCATTTGCAAGATATATGTGCCCACATACAGGCTGTGACATACATTTTCTACATCCATCAGTATGTGCATGGCTTTATATGGGTGTATTTCTGCACAAGAGTCCCAGTAGAATATGTGCTTTGCCATGAATCCCTTAACAGGCAACGTTCTACATGTTGCTGATAAAAGAGCACATTTGCCTGCTATCACAGGTCTCAGTTATATCTATTATCATGTCTTTGGATGTGTAGTGTGTACTATTGTACCAGAGTCCAAGTTCCACTCCCATTTATTCCATTACTTTTGATTTTAATTTGTGTGGTATGGCGCAGCACGCAGCTCTGCTGAATCATGCAGAATGACTGTAATTGGCAATTTCTATGTTTTGTTTAAACCACCTGTTTTAATTAAGTGTTGCATGGCATGGCGGGTTAATGCAGTGTGCTGCAGGTGTGGTGAGCTCGGGTTTGAAACATGACAGAGGAGTTTATTTTGTATATATGTGTTACAATGTTTGAAACACATATAGTCATTATAGCTCTATTTAGCTGAATTAAAAACATATAAAGAAAAGAAAAAAGGGGAGATAGGAAAGTGGTGAAATGTGGGAAAGCAGGGAGAAAAACATTTTGAAAGACAGATAGGTATATGCAGGAAAGGTGTAGGAAAGAACCATAGCTATCATTTCTTGTACAGCAACAACTGTGCAGTTTAACAGATTTGTAGCTAAAGTTGGATTCTCAAACCCCAGAGACAGGGGTGAGGACAATATAACTGCTTTGTCAAGCCAATTGGAGTGAATTACATCTGTCCAGTGGACATGTGTGTGAAATGGAGAGCTATGTATGGGATGATATATATATTTTTTGACACGTGCCCATTTGTTTTTTAAGGTGAGAGTGGAATGTTGGGGAAGGGTCAGAGATACGTGTCAGGGAGGTAAGGTGGGTAGGTGAGGATGCATTTGCAAACAGACAAGACAGACAAGACAGCAGATGGGGGGCAGTGTGTGACACATTAGAGGGGTGAACAGCTTGGATAGGGGGGTGTTGTGAAATCTGAGTCCCATGTGCCTCCAGATGGCAACAGTGTGACTCACTCCCCACCCATGTAACTGACAGCACTGCTCCATCACTGCCCCAATGCTGACTGTGCTGGAGGCTGGATACCAGGATGAGGCTGCCCCACCAGGATGGCCAGCATGCCCTCAATCCGGTCCAGGCAGTTTTCATAGCCATGGTGGTCTATCCTGTACACCAAGACTGGCAGCTGTGCCCGGGGAGTAGGCCCTGTCCACTAGGGTGGTACTACTCTATGCCACAGGTAGTGCAGGGGCAGCAGAGGGGACACCACTGTTCTGGGTCCCAGATGTGCTGGGACCAGGTGCCATGGCCAGTTGAAGCAAGGTAGGGGGATCAGCTGGAACCAGCCCACCTTGACGTGCTGTGGTAAATGAGATATAGCAATAAGTTATGGTTAGTAATAACAAAACCATTGGTAGTATTAACAGACTCAAACATCATATTTATTAATCAAATACATGTTAATGTATATTATGTGCAACACAACATTAAGTAACATAACAGTCAGTATGGTAACAGCATGGCAGTACAAAGTAAACTATGGGGCCAACAAAACAGTTTGTTTAACAAATATGTTAATATTGCATCATAATAAAACATAACAATAATCAACCACATTTTCCAAAATATAGTTAGGTTAACAAAACATTATTACTGCTGAATACCTGAGTTTGGTTTCTGCTAAATACCTACAATCAACTGCATTACTAGCTGAGTTAAGTACAAACTTGCAGTGTTAAAGATTGTACTGCATTTCATTTTTCTGTCTATTTAATTTTTTCATAGAATATTGTGTCTGTGTCTCTCTGTAGTTATTTATTTTTCTATTTAATTGTTTCATAGAATACTGTGGTCTCACTCTGTCACTGCAATTAGTGGGGGCTATTGTATTTCACTTCATTGATATTCAGTGTTAAACTCTTAGCCTAGAGGGTTTCTCTGTACTTATAAGTGAGTCACATATCTTTGAATTTATTACTGCTGAATACCTGAGTTGCTTGGCTTCTGCTACATGCCTACAATCAACTGCATTCCTAGCTGATTTAAGTACAAACTTGCAGTGTTAAAGATTGTACTGCATTTCATTTTTCTGTCTATTTAATTGTTTCATTGAATATTGTGTCTATGTCTCTCTGTAGTTATTTATTTTTTTATTTAACTGTTTCATAGAATACTGTGATCTTTCCCTGTCTCTGCAATTAGCGGGGGCTATTGTGTTTCACTTCCTTGATATTCAGTGTTAAACTCTTAGCCTGTAGGGTTTCTCTGTATTTATAAGTGAGTCACATATCTTTAAATGTGGTGCCGCGGTAGCGTTGTCGCCTCACAGCAAGACGTTGTCGCGTTCGATTCTCAGCTAGAGCGTCTTCTGTGTGGAGGCATGCATGTATGGGCGTGCCTTCGTTGAAGGTTGTGCATCAGGGCTGGTAACTCGGCAAGTAAAAATCCATTACCACACATTAGCGGACCGGAGTTTCGCTGTGGCGACCCCTAACCGGGATAAGCCGAAAGACACAACAACAACTGCTGAATACTTGAGTTGTTTGGATTCTGCTACATACCTACAATCAATTGCATTACTAGCTGAGTTAAGTGCAAACTTGCAATGTTAAATATTGTACTGCAATTTGTTTTTCTGTGTATTTAATTGTTTCATTGAATATTGTGTAAAATAAAGTATATTGTATGTGTCATTTAAGAATAATCATACAAGTATATGACAATTTATCATAAATACACAAAATTATACATTCAAATTTGAATTACAATATAGCAGCTCTATGGTTCAATTCACTACCAGTTGAAATAGAATTGTTCATTAGTACCAGAAAATCGATTGTTGTTCAGTTTAATTTGGAATCCAAGGCACCAAAACACCAAAACAAATCACACAAATGCTCAGTTGGTGTGATTCAATTTAATTTGCCACATAATTTCCTTTTGTTCAAGAGCTGTCTCAGGGTCAAACCTCTTTCATTGTATATTGCCTTGTTCAAAATAAAAAAGATAAATCTCTTGAATTGAAGGCTTTAGATAAAGAAATTAAGGAATTATTCCATCAATCAGGAAGTTAAGGAATGGTTCTATCAATCAGGATTGTTTATGCCTACATTTTTAAAGATCAGTATGACAGTACTTTTGTTACAATTGATGGTAAGCCAAGACAGAACTGGCAGAGAAAACAGAAGAAGCTATTGAGAGATAAGCCTGATTATGACAACAAGTCTGTTTATCCAACTTAAAAGGCTACTGGTACCCATCTTTATGTGAATATGGAATATACTTACTCAAATACAAATGTTATTGATGACCAGGCACCAGTGTTGGATGCTTTTTAGATGAATAAGTCATTCAGAGATTGGAGAGGGTGGCAAACTAGAATATCCCATAGTCATCTTTACTGAAGAAGTGGACCAACAATTCTCACTATGGCAAGGGCAAGCGACACATAAAAGGAAAAACGAGATAGGTGGCAGTGCATCTACAGATGCATTCTACCATGTGATTGATAATGAACACAACAGGTTTCATGTTTTTAATTTAAGTCACTTTGAGCTGAAAATTGGGACTGATACTTTATTCAAAAAAGGATTCACGTTTGTACTGAAATGCAGATTAAGCTTGGTGAAAGCCTTGTTGCAGTTAATAATATTTGTCCAGAATTTAAATTTCATTTTTTTTTTTGTGGACAAGGATAGAAACTCTTACACCTCTGTTTTAAGTAAAAAGAGTATTTTCACCCCCACCTCATTCAGTGTTGACTGTTTTTGATATAATTTGTGAGGATCAGGTTCAGTCAGTTTATGAACAGAAGTGTTGTTTTTTGACAATCTAACCATAGACGAAAGAGACTTTTTGAACGGTTTGATTAGCAACAGATCCATCAAAATAATGAAACCTGACAAAAGTGTGTGTGTGTGTGTGTGTGTGTGTGTGTGTGTGGGGGGGGGTTGTGATCATGGACAGGATAGATTTTTTTTTTAAGATGCTGGATCTGTTGTCAGAGGAATGCACTAATAATTGGGTCTCCAAAAATGAGGTGAACATTGTTTATCGGAAAATTTACTTTATGTTGGGAGACCTTTTATTACAGGGGATGGTGACCATGGAAACTTTTAATTACTTGACAGTGAAAAAAAACTTTAATTCCATGGAATTTTGAAAATATATAAAAGTATCCTGGACCCACCTATGAAAAGTATTGTGCCTAAAAATGATTCTAAAACAGAACAGGGTTGACTATTTTTATCGACAAGCAGTGCAAAATGCTCTTGAATGTCAGGGAGTACATTTGATGTGATTGCTGCCACCTTTTTAGCAGACTAAGAAGTATACATTTTGATGACCATTTTGTTTTTGTGACTATAGATGCGGTTAATTCGTTTTCATTAATACCACATAATGAAGGGATGAAGTGTTTCTCATGTTTTGAACACTTGGTCTAATTTTTCAAGTCTTGATATTAAAGTGTTGAGCCTACTTCTTAAATATGTTGCAAAAAGCAGTTTTGTATATTTTGAAGGTGAATATTTCCACCTGACTGTTGGTGTAGCTATGGGGGCAGCTTGTTCCCTATTATATGCAAATGTGATTTTAGCCATCTGGGAGGAAAGGTTTGCGTTCAAGAGTGAATTTTTTAAGAAAGCATTAGCATATTTTAAATTCCTTTATGACATATCAGTCCCCTGGAAAGGTAAAGAGACTGAAATAGAAATGTATACATCATACCATGAAACAACTTCTGGGTATTTGAGGTTCACACCTCACATTCTGAACCAAAGTATAGATTATTTGGACATAACAGTTAGTAAAGTTTTGCAGGCCAAGAAATTTATCTCTAACATAGCTTTGTAAACAAACATTTTCCAGTTCTTATCTTTACTTTGACACTTGTCACCCTCACCATCAGAATGTTGCCATAGTTAAAGGGCAGATGGTGAGGCTATCAAGGATAGTAAGTGAAGATGCATTGTTTATTTATGATCTAGAGAAAGTGGCATAAATGTTTATGATTAGAGGTTATCCTGTACAACGTCTTGAGAGAGTTAAATTACAGGTTATGGAACACAGAGAGGATAAGTTTGCCCCTTTACGGTGTAATGGAACAGTACTGATGCAAAATAAAAAGTCAGACACTTTTTGTGGTACCTTATACAGTGGATTCATTTAAATATGCAAATATTGTTAAAAAGACCCGCAGTCTAACTTTTCCACAGGAACTGAATGTTTTGTTGGTTGACTGGCTGACATCTGTCTTTAATAGAGGAAGGAACACTGAAAAATTATTAGAAAAAGTGATTCTTCTAATGGATCCAAGAGTGTAGTTGGCTCAATGAACAAATGTGGACATTGTATTGTAAATATTGTAAGTTTATTAACAATGGTCCATATGTGACAGTTGGAAATTTTGAAAAAATGTATGATGTCCCAGTCATTGTAATTGTGACACTTCTGGAGTAGTATACATGGCAGCATGCTTGTTGTGTCCAGTATTTTATGTGATTAAGATTACTAGATGGCTGAGAGACAGAATTAAGGAACATGCATACCAGATAAAAAAGGATGTCCTCAATTCAAGAAGTTTATCGTTTTCATTTTGGACAAGGTGATATACAATGAAAGAGGTGGTGGTGACCCTGAAACACAAGGAAATGACATGTCAAGTTAAACTGAATGCCAGTCAGTCTCCTAGTATTAACAATCACATTTCAACTGTCATAATGGACTGGTCCCCTTTAAGAGGATGAAATTTGTTTTTCAATTATTTAATTGGGTAGAAAGTACTGAGGTGGATTCCTGCAAGAAGACTGGTCAAAGGATGTTTTTAAATGTCACAAGCAACCTGGAAGTTTTTAATTTTGAAAAAAGTCCTCTGTAAGTATGAAAGAACTCATTTTTTGTTTTGTGTATCAGTTTGTTTTAATAAATTGCAGAGTGGTTTGCATCTCTTCACTTTATTGTTTTTTTGTACACTGGAATGCGTTTCCATTTAGGTGTATTTTCCTCACTTAGTACTCTACAGAGTGCTGATAGATGCACAAACATAACAGTCTCATTTCTGCTACCAATGGAAGCTTAAATTAAATTTCTGATTTTAATTTGGGAGAGAATCATAGTTCACTGCTAGTGACAGCTGACAGTCAAGAGTGCACATTGCCAAGTGGCATGCAAATGAGAAAAAAAATGAAAAAGGAAAACAAACATTTTGTTGATTTCTTCAAGTGGTGGCTTTCTGAAATATGCATTAAACTAAGATGATGCATAATGCAATAGCTGCTTAGTTTAATATGCATTAAACTAAGCAATCATTGCATTAAGCATCATCTTCTTGTCTTCATGTAATGGCAGTTCTTCATGAAGGGAACATGCAAGACACTACAACAGCATATGCAGTTAAGAAGTATATGAAGGAAATGCATTACTTCCTTGATTATTAAGCTTGAAATACTTTTAATGCCATTCATTAATTCACCATATTACCATGTTCACCATTTTGCTGATTTTATTTCCTCAGACTTTAATTCACACCATCATTGTAACATAATGCAAATCAAAATGCGTTATTACTAATAAAAAATATTTCTGGTTACAACACAAAAACATTTGTGAAAGTGGGAGTCATAACAGTTACTGAAATCTTACCGCATTAACACTTTGAGCTACAGAGCAAGTTTAATAACAGGTGCATTTCTTCACTGAGTACTACCTTGTGTGCTAACCAAAGCGCACCAGTGCCAGTTTCATTTGCACTACTGATCACATAAAAAAAAAATGTTCATATTTTTGCCTTAGAAAATGAGTTCACTGCTAATGTCCATCCGAGGAGATCTCTGCCCAATATATAAAGCTATGTTAAACCCAGAGCTGTGGACATGCTGCACCTTAAGAAACCCCAATCCCTCCCAGTTACACGCTCTAGGGACCTAAACCTTGTCACCACAATAAACAGGACATGCTGGCGGGATAGATTCCTGTCCCAGAGATTTCCTATACTCTGAAACAAGCTACCCATCTATGTCAAGCAAAGTTCCTCATTAGCACTCTTCAAGAAAAATCTTGATGAGTGGATGGGAAATAGGAAATACACCCCGGGAATCTCTTCTGTGGCTCTGCTCGACAGAGGCACAGGAAATTAACTTTCATGGGTGGCATAAGCCAGGGAACCTTGTTGGCTAGGCTTACTTAGGCCCTTGGGCCAATAGTCTATTACCTAGCTATGATCCTATGAACCAATGGTTTCTCTGTGATGTTCTTTCAACTTTGTTGGTTTATCACATACAAAAATATACCTTAAATACCAGCACTTCCACACAAAAAGCACCTTCTCTAGATTTGAACCTTGAAAGCATTGCATTAACATAACACCTTTGAGATGATTTACCTATTTGACAAATACACATTCATATTAAGAACAGAAAGCCGACAACTTAGATTCAAGCTGTGACATTACATCACTTTACATTAAGGTTCCAAGATAAGCATTTTCTCACTTGTATTTTATAATTTGTCAGCAGAATGTTAGATGAGTGTTTTCTTCCATTTCTTTAGTGAGCAGTACTTTATTTTTATGCATTTCTACAATGAATTCAATCAAAATTGCAGTTATAACATTTATGTTTGCATATTTAATGTTTATGTCCTTGATAAGAACTATAGACAACTTCTTCCTCAGAGGCAGAGGTAGGCATAAACATTTATAATGTTATTGCCTGCTTCAGTCAATCTAATCCCAGACCTTTTGGAAAGTCTGTCTCAATGTCACACCATCAATAAGTGTAGTTCATTCACACTTGCAAGCTATTAACAAGCCCCACAGCTCAATGCTCAGTGCTAGGGCATGTGCATGGTATCATTGGTTCATAGGTTCATAGGTAGGTACTAGGATATCTGCCCAAAGGCAGTTATAAGCCTAGCCAGAATGTGTTGGCTTTCACCCCCCCCTTGGATTAGTTCCCTGTGCCTATGTACAGCAGAGCCACTGAAGTGATCCCCAGGGTAAACTTTCTGTTTCCCATCCACTCGTCAAGGTTTCTCTTGAAGAATGCTAGCGAGGAGCTCTGCCTAATGTAGATTGGAATATAGGTTCATAGGTAGGTACTAGGCTATCTGCCTGAAGGCATTTATAAGCTTAGCCAGAATTTATAAGCTTAGCCAAAAAAATAAGTTGCTTGTCTTGGGACTCAAACCGTGAATGCCTGTCTGCAAACCCACTACTCTAACCACTACACTATCTCAGCTTGGTCCTCACACCATATTTACCTGCACAGCACTTTGAGTAGATTTCATGACTTCTGAATGATAATGAATTGACACCTGATGTACATATTCACAGTGTCCACAGGTGTTAATCAGCACTATATAAGCACATTCTAGCCTTTGACCAACCACTATTGTGAGGAAATCATTCTATGCTGCACAACGTATAAACAAACTCATGGAATCTAGGTCCAAGGAAGTCACTGTTCCACTGTATTTGACACTCATCAGACCTATCATTGAGTACAGTGCCCCCTTTGGTATGTACCTAACCAGGCATATCCATCAATTGGAATGCCCAGAGAGGTTCCTTTATTGATGACCCAAAAAAGTTTTATAGAGAATTGAGAAATAAGGTAAAGGGAATTTAAAGGCTGCCAAAAAAGAGGAAGTAGATACATTTTGGAGAAGTATCTATGAAGATCCTGTGGAACATAACAAAGATGCTAAAATGGATAGAAGAAGTACAATAAAGAATACAAAGTTTAAAGGTACTGGACATGAAATGGGATGAATTAACAGTCAGAAAGATTGAATCAAAGTTGACAAAAGCCTCTAAATGGAAAACCCCAGGCCCAGATGCTGCACCTAACTTTTGGCTTACAATATTAACTACTTTACAGGAGGATTTAGCCATGAATAAGAACTATTTATATGTGCATCCTGAACACACTGCACTTGTTAACAACAAGAAAAACAATGCCCTTACTCAAGAATGAACCTGCAAGATACCCCAAAAATTATAGACCAATGACTTGTTTTCTAATGACATATAATTTAGTCATGGGAATTGTCACTGACATAGTTTATAGTAATTTAGAAGAAAACTCAAATGTGGCAGTAGAAGAAAAGGGCAATAAAAGAAAGTCATATGGAAGAAAGGATCATTTGTTGTTAAACGGAGTTATAGTGGAGAACTGTAAGAAGGGGAAGAATATAAGTATGGCAGGGATTGACTACAAAAATGCATTTGATAATATCCCACATTCATGGATAAAAGAGTGCTTAATAATGTATTAAGATACACCCTATACTGATTGACTACATTACAATAACCATGAAACAGTGGCAGACCACTTTGCAATTAAGCCATGACAGATTATTATCCCAGGGATAAAAATTCAAAGGGGGATATTCCAGGGTGACTCTCTGTCACCGTTGTTATTCTTCCTTGCCATTAATCCAGTAAGCATTTTACTTAACAGCTTAGGCCATGGCTACAATTTGACTTCTAGAAAACAACAAAGTCTAATGACGTCTCATCTTCTCTTTGTCAATGATTTAAGATTGTATAGCTCATCAGATGAGCAACTGAAAGCACAGCTGCAGGTTGTCAAAACTTTTTCATATGATATTGGAATGTCATTTGGTCTTGATAAATGTGCAAAAGAAACCTGTAAAAAAGGAAAACTGCAGCACCAGGAAAACATCAGTTTGGAACAAGAATGTGATATAAAAGAACTTGAGCAAGAGGGACTATATACATTCTTGGGAATTGATGAAGGATCAGATAAAACACAAGCACATGTGAATAAAGCTCAGTAAGGAGTACTTTAGAAGACTTAAATTAATCGCCAAAACAGCATCAACATCTAGGAACAAAATCCAAGCCATAAATCAATTTGCTCTTCCTGTCCTAACTTCTAGTTTTGGAGTGATTGACTGGCCCCAAAAAGTATTGGATAGATTGGATATTAAAACAAGAAGAATGCTTCATATTCACCAAATGATTTATAAAAATCACTGTATACCAAGATTATATATTCCCCGTTCCGAAGGAGGGATGGGCCTCCTTGAAATTGATTACATGTATAGATCTGCAATTGTGGAACTCCACACATATCTACTGACCTCAGAAGATCTGAATGTAGTGAAAGTTTTGAAACATGAGGAGAATAAATCTATTATGACATCTCTGCTTAATTTAGCAGAAGCATATCTAGGTCAAGCAGGAATGGAAATCAAACCAGAAGTAGATAAAAAGCAGGCAGCAATTGAATGTGCTAAAAAACAAAAGAACGAATATAAGGTGAAGGACCAGATGAGAAGGCAAGAAATGTGGAAAAAACATAAATATAGTTGCAAGTATAGAAAACTTCTGGAAGAGCCTCATGTTGATCAAGAACAAATGCAGGAATGGTTAAGTAGAGGTGAATTCACATCAAGAAATGAAAGGTTAATATTGGCAGCCCAAGATAGTGGGCGACATATACACTGGTTTACAAAGTCCATTGAACATGTGGGATAAACAGACATATGCAGGTTTTGTAAAACTGAATTGGAAACAGTCACACACCTTGTTGCTGGTTGTGATGCACTAATGGCAGAGGGACTGTATACTGAAAGGCATAATAATGTGGCGAGACTGATACACTGGAGATTGTGCAAACATTATGGTATTGAAGTGGCTGAAAAACACTGGAAACGTGAACCACAAAGAATCATAGAAAATGAGAAAGTTTATATCACATGGGATCACCCAATACCAACAGTTCAAAAGATAGATGCAAGAAAACCGGATATAGTGGTCCAAGAAAAGAAGACAAAAGTAGCATTGATCATTGAAATTGCCACACCCAGTGACTACAGTGTCTTGCGTACAGAGAGACACAAAGTTATAATGGATTTGCAGGCAGAAATGAAAGCCTTGTGGAAGAAAGATACCCAGACAGTTCCAGTAGTAGTAGGAGCAATGGGTCTTATAAAAAAGAATTTACAGTCATATTTAGATATGTTACCAATTCATGTAACACCATACCATACAAATTGCAGAAGAAGTCATTACTGGGCACATTGCAGGTGCTGCGAGGAGCACTTTTGGCTGACATCAAAGAGTGAAACAATACCAATTTCACGAAATGTAATCGTACTTTGCCTTAGGAATGGGGTCCATTCCCGTCATGGTATTAGAGACCCAAAAGACTTGGAGAAATCAAAAACGGTAAAAGTTCCTTACTAAAAGAATACAGAGCATAAGTAAAATATAATCTGTAGACTGTCTGAAGGCCCTATCACTGTATTCTGTCTCCTACAGGCTGTTGAGGGGAGATCTATGCCTGGCATACAGGGCATTGTCAGACCCCACTCTTATCGACCTCCTGCATATCAACAAAACAAACAGTGCCAGACCTGTTCTAAAGACTTAAACCTTGCCTGTGATATACATAGGACCTGCTGGAGAGACAGGTATGTATCCTAGAGACTACCTTGTCTCTTGAACAGGGTCCTCATCCTTGTGAAGCAGAGTTCCTCTTTGACACAATTCAAGTATAACTTGGACAACTGGATGAGGAACAGGAAATTTATCCCTGGTTTAGCAGGAACTAAAACAAACAGTAAAAAGGTCAGACAGATAACCAACTGGTTAAAAAGCACAAAAAGAAAAATCTAGCAAAGCTAGACTTCTAGTCATGTGATACCTTAAACCTCTTGCGTCAGAGGCCTTACGGGATATATGCAAATCACCCCTTAAGGATATCAGGTGTCTCATCTAAATGACAATTCTGAATGTCCATGGTAGCTTTGCTAGATTTTTCTTTTTGTGTTTTTAACCAGTTGGTTATCTGTGTGACTTTTGTACTCTTTGTTTTAGTTTGTTAGGTGGGATATTTTGTAGACACCCTAATGTTAATGGATGTCAGCTGGGTATGACAACCCTGTGTTTCCAAAGGTCAAACATTCCTCTTATGCTGTGCTGATGATGTCAGAAGAAGGTAGAAACTTGCATGTCCACAGCTAGATGGGTTTGGCTTTAATGGCCTGAAATTGTCCATAAATAGACTTAAAAATTAAAGTAAAAAAAAAGTCATGGACATTCAGAATTGCCAGTTAGCTGGGGCATCTGATATCCTTAAGGGGTGATTTGCATATATCCCATGAGGCCTCTGATGCAAGAGGTTTAAGGTATCACACAGTTAGAAGTCTGGTTTAGCAATAACAGGAAATTCATCCCTGGTTTGGCACCTGTGTATCTAATGGACACAGACAAGCTGTAAATGGTTCATCTCCCAGGTCCCTGCTTACACTTATCAGGAGTATCAGAACTTGTCAGTGATTTGGGATGCATGGCTAGGCTTAAAAAGGCCCTTGTGGTCATTACCCTAGTAAACACCTATGAACCTATGAATCCTGGCATTACGGCACTTGTATAGTGATACAGGAGACTGCTGTTTGACTGCTGTAATTGCATTACTTTTTTGGAATTTCATACAAATCCTGTCAAGATATGTGATGTTTTCTTACAAATAAAAGTATTTCACTTGCGATGAATTATATTTCAGATAACATTGTGTGATGTGTACAGTTTGTCCATTGGCATTGCTATAGAAGGTATAGCAGTAGTTCATAGATTTATATGTTCATACTAGGCTAATAACCACAAGGGTCTTTGCAAGCCTAGCTCTGCAACCCAGCCCAGTTTTGTCCCACAGTTCCTTGGACACCTATATGATGGGGTATGATAGTAAAAACGTAGCTAGGGGTTATGTGTGTATTGCGGGGTATATTAGTTGGGGGTTAATATACTTACGGTTGACTTCTTTCCAACAGAGACATGAGAGTCATGCCAGGGGTGAATTTGTGATTTCCCATCCAATGGTCAAGGTTTTTTTTTAACAGGGTCAGCAATGAACTCTGCTTCATGTAGATGGGGAGCTTATTCCATAATACAGGGATCCTCTGAAACACATATCTACTCCTCCAGGAGGTTCTATTTATGTTACAGTTCAAGTCCTTGGATTTAGTATTTCTGGTATTGTTTGTCTTGCAGATGTGTGAAAAATCCATTAAAGCTGGATCTGAGGATGCCTTATATGCTAGGTATATATTTAATGTTACATACCTTTATAGCAACATTTTTCTGAGAATGTGACATATGGGAACAAATTGTTACATGACTAGTTGCAATTTCAAGGTTACATTTTATAACAATAACCATGTTAAGCCTGTTATATATGCCTGACATCAACAAAGTTAATCCTAAATGGAAACATTTTAAATTCCCTATACTTTGACTAATTGTTAATGCTCCTATCTATTCCAGAGTTACACAATTTTATCATCAGGTACTTTTCCATTATTGGGGCAACAGTTGAAGCGGTTTATATATTCAGAAGAGATTCTCAAAAAGAGGTATCTGCAGTAAAGCTATACTGTCTGATCACTAACATGAGAATACAAGCTCAGTTTACTGGTGAAATGGACAAACACACTAAAAATCACCCTTTTCACCTTTCATTGATGAACTGAGAACCCCTGTTTGATGAGGGAAAAAAAGCGCAACCGCAACTGCAAATATGGAAATGGTAGCAGCATTCAGTCGTTACTGCTCTCTGTCACAAAACAGAAAAAAAACAGACAGAGCAAAATGTTAAAGTCCTAGTCAGCCTTCTAATAATTTATCTTCTGCATAATGTCATCATGAAGTTGTAAACATTCACTAACAAGAATGATGGTTAGGAACATGAGAAAAGCATATTAAATAATTTCTAAACAACCACCACTTCTTCCTTATGACACACGTGTACCCTTAGCTTCAATAACTGAAAGTGAAAAATTTGACGGCAATTTCAGTTACCATAACAGTATACAGTATTAAAAGATTGGAATGTGCAATAATAAATATGAATACATTATCTACATGAAGTACAGGTTATCAAAAGAACAACATTGAACTCCACAAGGGGCAAAAATAGACTGGAACTGGGGGGTTAACTATGAATGTAAAGAAAATTGGTGCCGTGGGTGGGACTGTCGAACAGGTCAGGAGTGATGTCAGAAAGTGGGTGGTGATTAGCAAAGTGGTAGGCAAAGTTTAAATTTTGGTCCGAAAGAGCTAATTGCTTTTACAAAGCTTGTACTGCTCTTTAAGCAGAATAGACAGGGAAAGACATAGCTCACCTGTTAAATTGACTTCTAGTGGCAGAAGTCCTAACAGAGCTTGTACAGGTTGGCTGCTCAATCTAATTGCTTTTTTGCAATTTTATATTGCCTGCTTTCTTTACTTGTATTACTGTTTGCTCACTAATTAGTGGCTGGATTTCTGGTTGCCGCACATATTCTACAGCCAAGCATGGCCACTTCTGCTACCTCGTTAGAACTCTTGCCCCAATAATGGAAAAGTACCTATCATCCTTACCGGGTTTGTCATTGCAGTTTATTTTTTTTGTGGAGGAGCCACTTTATACTTGTGTATTATGTGTGTGCATTCATTATAGAATAGCAATCTAATTTCTGTTAATTATATCTGCATACATTCATATTAATTTTGTTGCCAGTCACTTTGCATCTTTTGCTGAAACATATATTTGTTTTTATTCTTTTTCATCTCATACAGGGATGTGGCTCCAGATAATTCTTGGCCACGTAATCTTGAATTTCCAACTGCTGAGAATGAGGTGATAGTACTAACACTCCATCCACATGGATCATGCATATCAGAGAAAGTCTTGGCTGACAAGACCTTCCCTTGCTTTACGTGGCAGCTGTTGGTTGATGATGTCAATGCTGTGAGTGGTCATGGCCGTGAGTACAAACAGATCAGACATTGGGCTAGTGACATGATCAAGAAGGCAGAAAATAGCCAGTATTATAGCACAGGAATGGAGGGTTATTTGTTTTGGTCCAGCTACTGAGCCACCACTCACTAAGATGGAGGAGTTCCTGTCCACTGTAAGGGATCTGAGAAGCTCATCAGGGGTTCCCTGTCTAGTGTTGGACATAAATACTGAGTTGGAAGATGACCAAAGGTATCTATTGGTGAAGCTTTAGATATGCCATTAACTATCATTTATAGATTTTTATATATATATATATATATATATATATATATATATATATATATATATATATATATATAGAGAGAGAGAGAGAGAAGGGGGAGGGGGAAGAGACAGTGAGAGAGACAGAAGGTGAGATAGAAAGACATAGAAAGGAGAGAGGTGACTTCTTGGATTAGATGATTAACACACTGGATTGTGCAGTGTAATGAATCTTCTACTGTGGAAGAGTAAGCATCCAGGTGGCCAGAGAGCTGCTACATCATCAGGTCTTAGCTGATGTCATCATGCCAGATCCCACCCTCATAGTGGAACTATTTCCACTGCTCCATCAATGATTGGCATTCCACAACTGGACGTCTAAGGTGACATGTTCATGGTTGTGGACATTGTCCTGATAAGAGCTTGTCCAGCCGACATTGTTCACATTCAGGTAGCACTCTGACTTCCAGTCAAGGACACCTAACTAACAGTGCAGCTCCTGACAGAGGTAGTTCTCATAGTCACAGGCATTAAAGATGAACTAAATCCAGTACTATGCATGGCTCACACCTGTCCTGGATGTTAGGGCATAGTGCTTTTGCAAATGTTTTGATTGTGTTCATGCAGACTCACACAAAGTAAAACTCAGCTTAGCCATACCACCTCACATGGATACACACACACACACACACACACACACACACACACACACACACACACACACACACACACACACACGTATATAGCATTACTACTGAATTGTTTAAATCTTGTGATACTGGCCCTGACAATGGAAACTTGTTGATAAACTGACTTTTCACTCACATACAGTCACTTGTTTGGTCTCAGTCTTGGTCTCCTGTAACACCAGCCCCACTTTGTGCAAGTTATGAGGATTCTGCCCTGTCCTTTGCACATTTCTTTGTGACTTAGAGTTGCCTTATGTCTGATGCACAGATTGGATTGCTAAGGCTTACTTACTCAGATGTTTGCTTTAATCAAATAATCAAATCTATTGCACAGAGGTGCCAGAAGCTGTTGAAGGCTGGGGGGGGTGGGGGGGCAGAGGGTCAGGGGTACTTAGTGATCACAAACTTATAAATAAGGGCATGCTATCCTGGTCAAAAGAGGCCATTATCATACTGTACACTGCCATTATCAGATCCATCACAGAGTACAGTGGTCCCTTTGGTATGTACTTTACCAACCATATGCAGCAACTACAGTGACCTCAGAGGTTCTGTACAAAAAGAAACCAAGGTGTAATAAACCTGCCTTATGCAGAGCACCTTAAAGTCCTTTCCCTCTACTCAGTCTTCTCTGGATTGCTGATGGGTGATCTATGCCTGCCTTACAATGCATCCGCAAACCCCACACTTATGCATCTTCTATTCATAAGTTAAAGAGTACCACAAATACAAGGTATAGGTACCTGCATTTTGTCTGTGACTTAAACAGAACATGCAGGAGAGACAGATGAGTCTCAGAGACTGCCCCTCCTATGGAACAGGCATCCCATCCATGTGAAACTGAGTTCATCTCCATCATCATCATCATCATCAGCCCCCTTTTTCCCATTTTTCTACATGTGGTCGGGGTATCGTGTTAACTGTTGCCAACTCTCTCAATTTAGTGCCACACTCCTGCCTTCTTCAACACTCATGCCTGACTGTCGCAGATTTTCTTTCACACAATCCATCCACCTCTTTGCTGGATGTCCTCGCTTCCTCTTACCTTCTTCCTGTTTGTCCCAAATCTTCCTCACCAGATTGTCTTCTGCTTTTCTACACATGTTCCCAGATCTCTTTGATCTTTTCTGCAATTGGAGCTACTTTGGCTTCTGCTCTTATCTCCTCATTTCTTCATCTGTCCCACAGTGTGCATCCTATCACCTTTCTCAGGCATTTCATTTCCATCACCTCTAGCTTTTTCAACTGTTCTGCCTTTACTGCCCAGGCTTCTGTACCATACATTAGTACTGGTCGCACCACTGTCTTGTACACCTTACTTTTCAGCTTCTTTGGCATTCTTCTGTCATGGACTATACCTGATACTCTATGCCATTTGGCTGCAGCCCCTCTGATTCTAGTTTTGACCTCTTCATTCAGACTACCCTTCTCCTCAACCACCCCTCCCAGGTACTTGAAGCTGTTTACCTGTTCCACTAGCTTCTCTTCTATCTCTATTCTCAGCTTCTTCTTATTTCCGCAATTTGCTTCCATTACCACCATCTTATCTGTGCTTAATTTCATCCCATGTGCCTTCAGATTTGCATTCCATTCACCTATCCTTTGCTGAAGCTCTAGCTCAGAGTCTGCCTGTACTGCCACATCATCTGCGTACAGCAGGTTGTTGATCCGTCCCCTCCAACCTGTTTGCTAATGTAGTCCATCACCAGTATGAACAGCAGTGGACTCAGAGCTGAACCCTGATGTACACCCACTCCCACTAGCAACCCCTCTGTGAGACCAAACATTGTTCGTACTTGAGTCATTGGGTCCTTGTACATACCCTGCATTAATTCTACCAATGTTTCTAGGACTTCAAACCACTGCAGTACTGCCCAGATCAGCTTTCTTGGGACCTTGTCATATGCTTTCTCGAAGTCTAGGAATACCCAGTTGGACTCTCTCTTCATCTCTAGCTTCTTCTGAAGTATCTGCCTCAATGCAAACATTGGGTCAATTGTGCTGCATCCTGATCTGAATCCAAGCTGCTCATTTCCCATATTACATTCGACTACTCTGCATATCCATTTATCAATCACCCACTCCAGAACTTTCATGCAATGTGATAGTAGTTTGATGCCTCTGTAGTGCCCACAGTTCTGGATGTCCCCTTTGTTCTTGTATATTGGCATGACTATGCTTATTCTCTAGTCATCTGGAATACGCTTTTCTCTCCACAATGTTATTAGTACCCTCAGGAGGCATTTCTCCCCTACCTTACCCAGCATTTTTATCATATCTGCTGTGACCTCATCTGAGCCTGCTGCTTTCCCAGACTTCATCTTCCTTAGTGCTGTTCTTACTTCTTCTAGGGTGGGCTCCTCTTCTTCTCTCATTGTAGGCTGTTTCTGGGGCAGTACAGCTTCTGTGGGGTTTTCTTCATTCAGAAGCTGCTGGAAATACTCCTTCCATCTGCCTTTGATATCCTCTGGAATGGTGAGCAGGTTGTTGCTGGCATCCCTTATGAAGGGTATCTGACCCTCTTCTTTATCTTTCTTCTCTTTGCCTTGCAACCTGATATAGTTTCTTTGTGCCCCTTACTGAGTCACTTTCCAGAAATTGGTACAGTGCCTCCAATGCCCTATTCTTTGCTATTGCAACTTTTTTCTTATCTTCTTAATTAGCCAACCAGTAGTCCTTCCTAGTTTGGTCAATCTTTTCTATCTCCCACTTCTTCCTGCACTCCTTCTTTCTTTTGATAACTTTCTGGACTTCTGCCTTCCACCGCCAGCTTTCCTTATGTACCTTATTTCTGTACCTGGCTTGGCCACATATCCTTTCTGTAGTCCTAACACATGCTGTTTTAAGGCACTGCCATTTTTTTTCAACTCCACCTATTTCCTCTTCTTCTTGTGGTGCTAGAGCCCTGAGTAATTCCTTGAACTGTTGTACTTTCTCTCCAGTCAACTTTCAGGTCTTCAGCCTGGTCTCTGTTGACCTTAGAGCCTTCGGTGACCACTGCTTGCAGCTGATTGTGGCAACTTAGTGATTTATGCTGTGGGCTGACCAGTGCCTTTTTCTTAATAGGAGGAAGTCTACCTGAGTTGCATGTTGCCTACTCTTGTATGTGATCTTGTGACTGTCTCTCTTTCTGAACCATGTGTTGGCTACTATCAAGCCATTTGCTAGACAGAAGTCTAGAATGGCTTCTCCTTCTGCATTCATCTATTACCTAGTTTAAATGTAATTAATCTATTACCTAGTTTAAATGCAATCTATAACAGTTGATGGGGAATGGAAAATGTTCACTGGGCCTGGCCTGGGTTCCATATCCCCTGTGAACAAAGGTAGATTATAAATGTGAGGCCCTTGATGTCCTGTTTGGATACAGGAGATGATTATTCTTTTGGAAAACTTGGGTAGGCTTAGAAAGGATACCCTGGATCATTACCCTTGCAACAATCTATAAATAAAGAGTACCAGGTTTGCTTTGTGTTAAGTGGAGTAAGGTCACTCTTTTACAACCCTGTCAGTAGTTTGGCCATACATGCAAAAGCATTTCAATGACAGCAAAATGACAGATTTACCCCAATAACCCCTTTAGTAGTTTGGCCATGTATGCAAAAGAACCTCACTGATACCAAACTGAAACATTTGCGTCATCTACCTATTTAGATCATGTCCATCTACACAGACACTTAAAATGACATGAAAGTTCAGCAACACATTCAGAATTCTGTCCATGTACATACAAGCACTTCATGCAAAGTGAAATCACTTCCCCCTTTGATCCCTTTAGTGGCATATCCATGTATGCACAATCCCCAAAAAGAAACATTCACCTCAGTGACCTCTTAATTAGTACAAACATTTCCAAAAACACTCCACTGACACCAAAATGAAAGAGTTACCCCGATGACCCCATCAGTAGTTTATCCATGTATTAAGTCCACAAGCACCAGAGGAGAAAGGCAGCACAGACCTTGCTGGAACTAGGTCTGCTAGTTTATCCATGTATGCACAAGCACTTCACTGACATGAAAACAGAACATTTCCTTCTATGACGGATTTGGTAGTTGGTCCATTTACACAAATATTTAAATGACATCAAAATGAAACATATTCTCAACAAAACCCCTTCAGAAGTATGTCCATGTATGTACAAGAATTTCATTGACATAAAAATTAATCATTTCCCTCAGTGATCCCTTCAGTAGTAAGTCCATGCATGCACAAACAGCACAAAAGAACTATTTCCCTCAATAACATCTTCATTAATATGAACTTGTAAGAAAAAGCACTTCACTGACACCAAAATGCAACACTTGGCCAAGTATGCAAAACCACTTCACTGACAAACAAAAATGAACAATTTACACCAAGTATTCATTCAGTAATTTGCCCATTTATGTATAAGTACTTCACTGACATTGAAATTAATCATTTTGTCCAGTGATCTCTTCAGTGGCATGTCCAAGTATGCACAAACACCAAAATGAAACACTTCCCTTAATGACTCCATTGAACAGGTATGCAAAAGCACTTCACAGACATGAATACAAAACACTTCCCTCAATAACCCATTTGGTAGTTTGTCTGATTATACAACTAAATGACCCCCCCCCCCCTCCAGGGACACCTTCAGCAGTTTGCCCATGTATGTACAATCAGTTCACTGACATTAAAAGGAGCCATTTCCTCCAGTGATCTCTTTATGGGTATTTCCATGTATGTACAAACACAAAAAAAAAACATTCCCCCCATCTTCCCTGTCCATGAATGCAAATACACATAACTGACACCTAAATAACATACTTCTCCCACAGACCCCATCTTTAGTATATCCATATATGTGCAAGCACTTCACGACCATGAAAAGCAAAATAAAAAGTATCCCTAACAATGTTTCCTGTTTTCCCAGGGATGCACAAGCACTCAGAATGACACCAAAAGAAAAACTTTATCCAGAGGTCCCTCCAGTAGTTAGCCCATGTAAGCACAATCACTCCATTGACACCAAAACGAATTATATCTCCCGACAACCTTTCTAGTAATTTTCCCAAGCATGTTCAAGCACTCAAGACATGTCAGTACAATCACTCAATTGATATCAGAATTAAAGCTCCCCCTATGACCCTTCAAGTAGTTTTTCCATGTATGCACATGCACTCAAATCACACCAACATGACACATTTCCTCTGACGATTTTATTAGTGTCCACATATTTTAAATCATTTCACCCTACTCCACTCCCTTTAAAATAAAAAAATATATACTTTAGGAGGGACAGACGGACCAAAATGTCAAGCACAAATTAGAAACAGTTAAGAGGTATGCTCAGCATCCCCAATAAACTGTTATATACTGGTCTAATTCTTCTAAGAAGCAAATATCTCAAGTGCACTGAATTGTGACAAAAACACATGTTTTCCACTCCTTGATCATTGATCTGCACATCTCAGGTAGGCCAGTACAAAACAACTCTCCTCAAAACAATGAATTTAAAAAAGGTTCTTACACTGCACAACATATCTCAAGGGTAAGCATAAAAAAAACAAAAAACAAAAAAAAAACACAACTTTACACTGTATACTGCTTTCGCTCAATGTAAGGCCACACATGCTTACTTACTTGCTTGTAATTTTTCAATAGAATACAAATGCAGTCAGTTTACATCAATAGGTAGGAGGGAAATTTAGGAAAACTACTGCTTCTATGTAGCCGTCTTGACATCAGTATTTTACCGACAGAGGCAAGGGTTACCATGGTGACAGAGCTGGTTTTCAAAAGCGAAAGCAAAACAGTACAGTAAGGCACTGTACCATTTCAGGAAAGCAGTTGGGTTAACATTTTTTAATATTGCAATGCTTGTGGTTTGTATTGGGATCGTGAAATAGGGAGGATTTCTGAAACGTATCCCATTGGGTTCCCTTAAAGGAGAAGACACTTGCACTGCAGAGTGAAGAAGATTTTTTGTTTGTTTCTTTTGTTTTAATTGTCAACCTGCAGCTGTAAAAG
The DNA here is from genome assembly GCF_019279795.1 of Protopterus annectens. Taxonomy (NCBI): domain Eukaryota; kingdom Metazoa; phylum Chordata; order Ceratodontiformes; family Protopteridae; genus Protopterus; species Protopterus annectens. The sequence continues at coordinate 1,291,816,329 of NC_056729.1, read as the reverse complement.
TGGGAGGGCGCTCATCCACCCTCGCCCCATGGTTCCGGCGCCCATGGTATTGCATGTTTTTTTTTTTTTTACATTTCTATTTCCTGTTTGATTTAAAATAATTTGTTATATACTTCTTGTTTCTGATTGTATTTGTACTGCTATTATTAGTGATGCAGTAGTGCTTGATAGTCATTAGTGCTTGCTTATCATCTCATGAAATTATTCTAAGATTGCCCCAGTCATTACTGGAGTATCTACACTGGGCAAATTTAATGCATGATGCACAGTATTGCGCAGATTCATATTTATGGTGTATATATCCCTCATGAGTTTGTGCTACTATTCTTGTATAGTTGAGATATGTTTCATATTATTGATGCACAACATTTGCATATGACTGTAACTATTTGTACCTCTTCTTCACAGGTTAATGACTTACCGTGGTCGATGCTGCTGCTACAAGTTGTGACTTCTGGTGTTGATTTTATCTGCTGCTCACAAAACATAACCATTTTATGTGGGTAAGTAAAGGTTGCTAATTTTGCATGCATCATGTTTATCGCTTGTGTGTGGTTATCTTAAGCTTTCACTTAGGTATTGAGTGTGTGCGCTATCCTCTGCCTCTTACCCAGGGACATTGGGCAAACCTACATATGCCAGTATCATCCACAGCTGTTAGTTCTTCCTCAGATTCCACATCTATATCTGCTGGCCATGTTGACCATGCCTGTGGTACAGGAAACTGAGTCCTTGGCCTAGCTGTCCTTGTTGCAGCTGTTTCCTGACAATTATATTGGGAAAAATGGCATAGACTGTAAGCATTTTGGCCAAGGTGGCCAAGTCATGCCATAGGGCACCACCATATGTGTCTAGTCACTATAACCTTGATTTGAACAAGTTGAATACATGGTCTGCAATATTCCCAGTTAGAGCATGAGCATCATTGTATCCTTGCTCAGCAGGGATGTGTGAGTTTCTCATAGGTGTCATGGACCAAGGTTTCAGTGCATAACTTGCATCACCAGTAGATGCCCTAGTGGAAAATCACCCCTAACAAAACTTACATACACAGTCACAGGTGTGTCATATGTGTGAGCCATGAAAACTGCGAGTGTTACATTCAAACACATTGTAGATGATCCCTTGGGCATTACAGACCACCTGATAGTTGATGGACTGATGTCATTTCCTGTTGATGTTCCTTCTTCCCTGTTCACAGCTAGAAATTTTCTTTCTAAATTTGTTCACTCTATGGGCCCCAGAACCTCAGTGAAGTGTGCTATGACATAGAAATGTTGAAAGGTTGTAGCTCTCAGTTCTGGGGTAAGTGAAAACCAGATATGATCTATTACATGTTGCTGCATTATATTTAAAAACTGATGCAACAGTCTTGAGGATAAGGCCTGTGGCACCCCTAATTTATCTCTTTTTATAACTCTAAAAAGTGCCTGTAACTAGTATATGTAATCCTATGCATACCTTGGTATCCACTGGAATGGATTGTTCATGATTTTCTCACAGCCCCAGGTGAGGGTGGCAGTGCTTCATATTTCATGTAAGGTACCCCTGATCATCCTGCATCACTCTACAATTTCTGTATCATTTTATTTATTTTATTTTATTTTGATATTTGTTAACTGGGTTAGTCTGACTGAGCAAAAGCCCTTTTTCAGTGGAAGCCCGGGGAGAAAAGCTCCGGACATTGACATTGAATAAGGTACATAAAGCATAATACTTGACATCACTTAGTAGTCAGAGATTATAATAACGGGCTCAGTTTAGCATTAGGAACTAGATTAGTAGTTTTGTGTGTGATTCTACCTTGATGGTTGTGTTATTGAGGGATGTGATGGTAAAAGTAGATTTGTGATGTGAAATAGATTTAGGGAGAAAGAGTAGAAGTTTGGTTTTCTTGGGGTTGAGTAAGATTTGGTTGTTAGTTAGCCATCTTTCAACACAGTAGAATAAGCTTTGAATTCGGGAGAGTAGCTGAGAGAGATTGTCAGAGGTGAATTATTGTAGAGTCATCTGCAGATTGTATTAGAGAGTAGTTAGAGCAAGATGTATAAAGGCTGTTAGTAAATATGTTGACTAGTAGTGGCCCAAGGATGGAGCCTTTCGGAACACCTGTTTGGACAGGGAGGAAAGGAGAGAAGGCTGAGAGCAGCTTGACTAACTGAAGCCGGTTGATGAGGTAGCTGGAGAACTAGGTTAGAGCAGAACTGGAGAGATTGAAGTCAGATAATCTGGGCAGAAGTTTGCTGTGGGAGACAGTGTCAAAGGAGCCAGGAGACTAGTTAGTCATTGTCTTTGGCTTTGGAGATAGCCTGTGTGAAATATATTAGTGCTGCTGCTGTGCTATGGTTGGGGCGGAAGCTGTGTTGAGTAGGGGTGAGAAGCATTTTTCGGAGAAAAAAAATCCAAGAGCCAATTGTGTATGCACTTTTCAAGAATTTTAGAAGGGGGGGGGGCAGAATGGCTATAGACTGAAGTTAGAAGGATAGGTGGAGTGCCCACTTTTGTGTATAGTTATAGTATAAAATATCTTCAGATATCAGGGACTATAGAGTCTAGGATAGATGTGTTGATTAGTATGGAGACTGGATATGCAATTGCATCAGCAGTAAGCTTTAAGAAGAGAGGATGTAGCTTATCAACAGATGGAGAGCATGGTTTGAGTTTGCTGAGGAGAGATCTTATATATGCATTGGGGACAGGCTTAAGAGAGAAGGAGGCTGTGTGGGTTGATGGAGGGGGTAGAGTTATGTTATTGGTGGAGTTGTCTTTGAGGGTTAGATTTCAAATGGTTTCAATGAAGTAGAAGTTGAGAAAGGTGGCATTTTCCATGGCAGAGTTGTTAGGGTATGGGTTAGATATAGTGGGACTTCCAGGATGGAGAATCTTGTTGATTGTATTCCAGAATTTTTTGGGATTGGAGTGTGGGTTTGTTTGAGGCTTTTGGTAGAAATTCTTCTTGTCACATCTGACCTATTTTTTGGTAAGATTACAGAGCTCTTTATAACTTTGTAGATGAGAAAGGGATTCATTTTTTAGCCAGTTATTGCAAGCATTGTCTCTCTTGTGCATAAGAGAGTGAGTGGCTTTTGTTAGCCATGGAGTGAAGTGTGATTTTGTTCTTATTTTTCTGAGGGGAGCAAGGGAGTTAAGAATATGTAGGAAAATGCAGTTAAATTTTAAAATGGCCTTGTCCAGGGAGAGGTCGTGGAGGAAGGACTAGTTAATAGAGGAGAGTCTATGGATAAATATAGTGGGGTTGAAACCAGAGATTTTATGATGGTCTTTGTATCTGTGAGATTTGCACAGTGGGTGGGGGGTGGGGTTTGGATGCTGGTGAGAAGGTGGTCACTTATGGTATCGGGCAATGTGCTAAAGTTGTGGTAGAAGTTAGGATTGGATGTAATGATCCAACTGAGTGTAGAGCTGGTATTAGTGTGTTTATTCAGACAGGTTGGGGTTGTGATTAATTGGGAGAAGCCGTAAAGATTAATGCTAAGGTTTGGGGAGTCAGTGGATAGACTTTTCCAATCTATATTTATATCAACCAGGATTATAGTTTCTTAAGATATGGTTTGAGAGATCGAAGAGAGAACAAGTTAGAGGGCAGGGATGTTCTTTCCTGGAGGAATATATATATGGTGGTGATGGCTAGCTTTTTATGTGTGTTCAATTTGCAATTAACTGTAAAGATTTAAGCTGGACAAAAGTTAGGGAGTGAGATAGATAAGGACAAGAGGGAAAGTTGTTCACTGTAGATTATAGGCATACCTTCTCCTTTTTTTCTGAACCTTATCCGGGTGGAAGATTTTATATTTGCAGGGGTAGGATTTCATTATCAGAGATATTAGAGTTTTGCCAGGTTTCAGAGATAGGTATGATGTCTGGAGTATGTTGGGCAATCCAGGAGTGGAGTTCAGTAAAAATGTTAAGAACACATTGAATGTTTAATGAAAGTATGGTTACGTTTTTAGTAGAAGGAGAGGAGTGAGAGGGTGAAGGGAGTAAGGAGGGAAGATGGAGCGAGGAGGTTGAGGCATGGTTTGGGAGAGATGGGCATGTGTTGGGTCCTGGGTTAGGGTGAATATCTCCTGAAAGCAATAGATTTAGGAAGAATAGACTGAGTTGAGAGGTGTTGGGGTTGAAGGAGTGGTATTTTGGTTTTGTTTTGTGTGAGAGAGTGGGTTACTGGAGTACTTTGATTTTGTATAGATGTGTGTCTAAGAGTTGAATAGTGAGAGAGCAATTATGAGTGTGGGAGTAGTCCCATTATTAATTAGAGGCTAAGTAAGAGTACAAGCTAGTATGTAGTAGAGCAGGAGAGAAGGAGAAGAGGAGTTAAAAGATAGCGAATCATGTTGTGATGGGGTGTGGTGGCAGAAGGAGTGCATGCTTAGGTGAGGAGAGGGTTGGTGTATATGCAAGGATGATATGTGGAGGTTAGGACAGTGAGGTTATGTAGAATGTGGAGGTAGAACAGCTTGGTTTATTAGTTTGCATGGGGGGACTAGGGTGTATAGAAGGGAGGAAAGAGGTTGTGTTGGTGAATATAGGGTTTGGACTAACTTTAGTTGGTGTAGTTAAGACTGAGGAAGTGAGAGTAATTTGGAGGATTTAGACAGGAAGAGGAGGGTTAGTGGTGGGTGGGATTTGGATGAATAGAGTATAAGTTTAGGGTGTGTGGGGGTGAGTGGGATTTGAGGGTAGGGGAGGGGATCAGAGTGAGCCTGAGCATAGTGAGGGCAAATAGAGTGGGTTCAGTGAGTCTAGTGAGACCTCATCAGCAACAGTGCTTAGAAAGCATGAATACCTAGGCGAGTTAATCAGATATAGTTGGATGATTCTATTTTTTGTTTGTTTGTTTTTTGCTATGATAAGCTTTATAGACTGCCAAGAGATCTTTTGAGTGGAGGAGGATAGTGAGCTGTTGGGGGGGGGGGGGGACCTGGAGCAAGTATCCACACTAGGTGTGCACTCCAGTATAATTCTGTTTAGTAAGTTATTACAATAGGAGTCACATAAAAAATAGGTATTATGAACAACTAAGTTACCACTATCATTTGGAGGTTAAAAATACATACAATGCAGGTTAGTTTACTGTTTTGCTTAAAAATTCAAAAGTAGTTGTTTGTCATCAGTCTGATGTAATATCAGCAGCTGTAAAGGAGCTGAGGTGCAAGCTATGCAACTGACTGAACAAAAATGTAGCTTAGTTTACTGTTTTGCTTAAAAATTCAAAAGCAGTTGGTTGTTGGCAGCCCAATGTGATACCAGGAGCTGTAAAGGAGCCCAAGTGCAAATTATGCAATTGGCCTAAATAAATTGCAGCTTAGTTTACTATTTTGCTTAAAAATTCAAAAGTAGTTGGTTCTTGGCAGTCTGATGTGATATCAGAAGCTATAAAGGAGCCAACATGCAAGCTATGCGACTAACCAAACTAAAATGCAACTTAGTTTACTCTTTTGCTTAAAGGAGAACAGCACCCACAGACTAAAAAAAAATCTTTATTTCATAATGGTTTGGTGTTTCCTACATTTTAACACCACTCTGGGACTATTTATAGGTTTTTAAATATTTTTATATGTAAATTCTGATTCTGTCATCTTGAAGTAATTCTGATTGTTTAGTCTGACTCTAGGTATCCCACAATGCAGTGCTTGTCGGTAAAAAATTATATCACACAGGGCTGTTTCTTCTTAAATCTCCTGTAATTGCATTGATTTTACATATATACACTGCTGTCTTTCAGTCAGTTAGCTTTGAGTATTATTTCATGCTTTTCAATGACTACTTAAAACACAAACAGTGCAAATGCCACACAATCAGTGCAAATGTCACAGAACAGACTTTCAAACTGCTTTTTACTGCTGCTTCTTTTTAGAATGGCTAAATTGCATTCTTTTGTGAAGCCTGAATTGTACTACTTTGACTAATCTCTCATCCCCCTTCACACCTAACTTTCCTAGCTGTCAAAGTGCTAAGGGTAATTTGAGCTGTTACCTACTGTGATTGACAGCTCACAGGATACTTGACTCATGTAGTGTTTCCTTGTTCTAGCCTTTACTTTCTGTATGAGTAGGGGAAGGACCAGGGGGCTGTGAGATGGGTGGGTTTTTATGATGTCATGATGATGTCAGTTTGGGGAGGAAAGTGGCCAGAAAACTACTTGTATTCATTGGCCCTGATGACATCAGTGAACTGGAGACTGCAGCAAGCTTTTCCAGGGCAGGATAAAAGTTTTTTGAAAGTGAAACTACCACAGTGCAAAAAGGTACTGTTCTAGTGCAGAGAAACATTCAATTTAAAATATTTTAAATCCTGTATTGTTGTTTATTTGTAGCAGGGACAGTAAATCGGGAGAAAAGGACAGAGAATTTGAGCATTTAATAATAGAATCCCATTGTTGTCCTTTAAAAATTCAAAAGTAGTTGCTTGTCTGCAGTACGATGTGATATCAGAAGCTATACAAGAGCTGAGGTGTGATCTATGCAATTGGCTGAACTAAAATGCAGCTTAGTTTACTGTTTTGCTTAAAAATTCAAAAGCAGTTGGTTGTAGGCAGTCCAATGTGATATCAGGCGCTGTAAATGAGTTGAGGTATGTGCTATGCAATTGGTTGAACTAATTACAGAGTAGAATAGTTGAAGTGAGAACTTACTTGGTGAGCAGAGGGCAGATTGGGGATGTTACTGCATCTAAAGAAATCATGAAATCTATGATGAGTAAAATGTGGAATGAACACTCTTCTTCTTCTAGGCTGAGGTCTGGCAGCAGCAGCAGCATCTTGTATTAAAGATTGTTGCACATACAGATTAATGATAGGGGTAGCATATGTGTATTCATGGCTGTATTCCAAGGTGTACTGGCCAAAAGATAGCATTGCATGTACATGCGCGTGTTATATATTCCTGAGTCATTCTACCATGTCAAATTGCTTAATTAGCATGTATTATTTCTCAGTGGAAACCAATTTGTGTCTACCATGCATTTCAGCTACTTATGCATTCATTAGCATATTCTGCCACTTGGCTTTGTTTTGTGGCTGTGCGCAATGTGTACAGCTGTGAAGCAGCACATAAAAGTACTGGCTTTGGATGTATTTTGATTTGTTGACATTTGTGTTGCACCCTCCACAACCCACTGCTAAGTATATATACTATCTGCAAAGTTGTATAACAGTAGGGAAAGGGTTTAAATAATTCCTTAGCATAAATTAAATTTTGCCACTATTTTTCAGTTTAGATATTTTTGACTTGATATATTTTTAAGTTTAGATCTTTTTTGTTGATATAAGTGTTTAGATATTAGTGAGCTTAGATCAGTTTGAGCATATGTCTTGTATTGAATTTCCTTGTTTTTGGTTTCTTCCAGCATTTGCAGTGTTGTGTATTTTTGGGGCATCTGCTTTAGTCATTGCTTGATCTTAAGTTAGTTATTTATTCTAGCTATGAGCATGTGATATGGAACTATTCATCCAATTTATCCCCTCATGCAGGGGGCTACACTATTACTTATTTATTTTTATTTTTCATTTACATTTTGATTACCAAAGTAGAGCAATGATCACTGCATAACTCGGGTTGCAACAAAAATGTAATGAATGCCACCAACAGTGTAACACAGAGGCAATACAAACTAGTCACAAAAAGAGAGATACCATGTGGAAACCTTACAACGTGTTGAGGTATATATTTTACATGTGAAAAAGTTCTATCAGAAGAGTAGTAGGAAAATGAATGAGAAGCAGGCTAAGTCTTGGGAACTGTAGAGTGCAACACAGTGTGTTTAGAGAACAAAACAAGAGATAAATACAAATAAAACCCAATACCATGGAGGCACAGTGTGTTTAGAGAACAAAAAAAGAGATAAATACAGATAAAAACCAAGACCATGGAGGCACAGTGTGTTTAGAGAACAAAACAAGAGATAAATACAGATAAAAACTGAGACCATGGAGGCACAGTGTGTTTAGAGAACAAAACAAGAGATAAATACATATAAAAACTGAGACCATGGAGGCACAGTGTGTTTAGAGAACAAAACAAGAGATACATACAGATAAAAACTGAGACCATGGAGGCACAGTGTGTTTAGAGAACAAAACAAGAGATAAATACCGATAAAAACTGAGACCATGGAGGCACAGTGTGTTTAGAGAACAAAACAAGAGATAAATACAGATAAAAACTGAGACCATGGAGGCACAGTGTGTTTAGAGAACAAAACAAGAGATACATACAGATAAAAACTGAGACCATGGAGGCACAGTGTGTTTACAGAACAAAACAAGAGATAAATACAGATAAAACCCAATGCCATGGAGGCACAGTGTGTTTAGAGAACAAAACAAGAGATAAATACAGATAAAAACTGAGACCATGGAGGCACAGTGTGTTTAGAGAACAAAACAAGAGATAAATACAGATAAAAACTGAGACCATGGAGGCAGAAGGACTTTGACAGGTAAAAGTTGTAAGACAATAGTGAGCAAGAAGAAAGAGAAGCTATGTACATATTTACAGTAAGCAGAAACATAGAAGTAACCAACAGAGTAGTGATGTAACTGGAGTGACGTACAAGGAAATTAACCTAGTGCAGAGTTGTGTTGATTAAGTGATATATATGTGTGATGAGATTTGCATCTTTATTGTTCAAATAAATACTGTTTGAGCTATGGATTGAACTTAGTATGCACAGTGAGATAATGAGGAAGGGCTTACCACAGTTTTGGAGCAAGTACAGCAAAACTAGAGCCAGTGCTATGTAGTCTAAAAGGTAGGGTTTATAGAGTAGGAAATTCTGTACTCTGGCTTCTGAGATTGTAGGTTGCACTGGAATAGATGAGTTTCATTGCAAGTGGAGAAAGTGCATGATGGTGGAGTAATTTGAAAAGCTGGGAAACAAAAGCAGGCTGTATCTGGCTTGTACTGGGAGGAATGGGGTTCAAGGTGAAGGCGATTGCTGATGAAGTGGCATATTTTCTTAGATAATGTCTGTAGTGTTTATGTGTTTTGTTATAGGAGATGGAAAACAAGAATGAACCATACTCAAGCTGTGTGAACAGGACTCCTTTCCCAATGGTTGCCCTAGATGGTGATGAAAGGAAGTTAAATATTTTCTGAGCCCTGAAAAGGAAATTGTTGATTTTAGATCTAAGTTTTTGAATATGCCCCTAAACATCAAGAGATTGGTTAATACAGATGCCTAGGTATTTGCATGAAGTACTGGTGCTGATAAGGACATTGTGCTGGCCCAAAAGTTTCAGGAACTTTGGATGGTCTTTTATTAGTACCAAATAACATAGCCTTGTTTTTTGGGTTGTAGAGTTAAGGAGAAACTTTCTGGAGGTGAGCTAGTGGTTTAGGTCGAAAAGGTCAGTCTGTACTTAAGTTTTAATTGCCTGTTGTAGTGGTCTGGATCTATAGATAACCATGTCATCAGCATATAAGAAGAAGTAATTGTGGTAGGTCAAAAGGTAATGCATTTATTAAAATGGAAAAGAGCATTAGTGCAATTTTAGAACCCTGTGGTATATCTGGATAAATGTAGGCAGCATGTGGTAGCTGATCTTCTCAGTGAAAGATCTATTAGTTAGGAAGTATTTGAACCAGTGTGGAGCTCAGCACTAATTCCAATGGTTAGTAGGTGGGCTAGTATAACTTAGGGTCCACCATGTGAATGGCTGGAATTAGGTCAATAAATTGTATTTATTTATTTATTTATTTTACATTTGTTGACCGGGCTAGTCTAACTGGATACATGTCCATTTTCAGTTGAGGCCCGGGTAGAAAAGCTCCAAGACACATACAAAATACAATATAGAAAGTAGTAGCAGTCCAAACTTAAAAAAAAAAAAACAGCTAATGTTAAATAAAAATTGTTATTAAAAATACAAAATACAATACTCATAATGAGCATAACACAAACAGTAAACAGTAAAGGGTAATGTACAAGAGAGGATACTATATACATTTATACATACATTTGATTTGCAATAACATGGTCTATTGATTCTTTAAGGATACGACTATAAAGATGTAGAGTATTTATTAGTGTGAAGGAAGAAAGTTAGTCAGGGTTAGTACAGGAGCATAACCAGTGTGTATTGAGAAATAGTTTTAGATTCCTTCTAAAAAGTGTAAGAGAAGACAAAGTTATGAGTTCAGTGGGTAGTAGATTCCAAAGCTTTCCAACAGTATTACAGAACAGGGAGTCTCCTGCTGAGTTGTTGGATCTGCAAGTATTGATCAGGAGTTTGTTTGAGGAGCGTAAATTCTTAAGATTGTTGTAAAGGGTAATGAGGCTAGTGAGTATTGGAGTGTTGGTGGGTTGATACAGGGTCTTGTGGGCTATCGCAAGCTGGTGAAATTGAAGCTGGTTTAGAAACTCTAGCCAGTCTAGTTGTTTTAGATTAAGACAGTGATGAGTTCTGAAAGGAGAGCCAGTGGCAAATCTAGCAATATTATTATAGGATATTGCCAGTTTGTTGAGGTTGTTTCTAGAAAGATTAGTGTATATAGGTGAAGCATAGAGTAGAGTGGAGATTAAGTGAGTTCTGACTATAGCGATCCTAGCTACTGGTGTTAGAAAGGGTTTGAGTCTATAGAGGGATCCCAGTTTTTTGTTGACTGATTTTATTGTGCTGTTTATATGAGTATCAAAGTTGAGGTTGTTATCTATTGTTATTTCTAAGAGTTTAGTGGTTGGGTTGGGAGAATGAGAGTACCATTATTGGATGTGAGTGTGAAATGTATAGGGGTGGACTTTCGGGTTGGTGTGAAGAGTATCAGTTTAGTTTTTTTGGGGTTTAGGAGGAGGCAGCGGTTTGAGAACCATTGTTCTACAGTATTGAATGCTTTTTGGGTAAGGGACTGTAGTTCAGTTTGAGAAGTGGCTGAACAGATTATAGTAGAGTCATCTGCATATTGAATACAGGTGGTGTGTGGAATTGCTGATTGAAGGTCATTAATATAAATGGAAAATAGGAGTGGGCCTAATATGGAGCCCTGAGGAACACCAAGGGAAATGGGAAGGTGATTAGATAGTTTATTGTGCCAGAGTTCAGCCTGCTGTCTGTTTTTTAGGTAAGATTTGAACCAATTTATGGCTAGAGGTTCGAGTGAAAGGGATTTCAGTATATGTAAAAGGAGTTGGTGATTAACCATATCAAAAGCTTTAGATAAATCAATGAAGACTGCAGAGGAGAGAATATTTTTGTTATGGTTTTTGTTAATGCAGTCTGTGAAGGATAGCTGGGCAGTGGTGGTACTGTGGAAAGGTCTGAATCCATGTTGACAGTTGGCAAGCAAGTTGTTTTGGAGAAGGTGGTTAAGTAGTTGCTTATGGATGCACTTCTCCATTATTTTTGCAAGAGGAGATAGTAGAGCTATAGGACAAAAGTTAGAAAAGCCACTGGAGTTCCCACCTTTATATAGTGGGATGATATGAGAAATTTTCCAGATAGATGGGATAGTCCCTTCACTTATGGTTCCGTTAACCAGAATGGAAATGGGATAGGCAATGGCTTTAGCTCCTTTTTGCAGGTATTCTGCCAGATGTTGGTCAGCTGAGGGGGTGGTAGGTTTTAATTTTTGGAGAAAAGAGCAAATAAAGGAAGTAGACACTGGTTGTAACTGAAATGATGAGGAGGGGTTTGTAGTAGAAGTAGGCAGATTTGAGGTATCAGGAGATAGATGGCTAGCAAGAGTTTGGATGGCATCTGTGAAGAAAGAATTGAAGGCATTAGCAGTATGTGTGGGATTCTCGGGGTTAGAGCCTAGTGGGTTAGGTGTGATAGATTGACCTGGGTATAGAAGTTTGTTAATGCTAGTCCAAAACGTTTGAGTTTCCTTTTGGTAGGTTTGCTGTAATTGGAGATAAAAATTCTTTTTGTCTAACAGGATGGCTTTTTTGTATTATTTCTAAGTTGCCTGAAGGTTTGGTGATCTGTAGGGTTCTTAGTAGTATGCCATTTTGCCCAGGATTTGTTTCTGAGAAGGATTTTTTGCCTAGTAGCATTTGAGAGCCAAGGGGCTGGTTTAGCTTTATTTCTAGCAGACCGTGTTGGGGAGTGGTGGTCTAAGATGGCTAAGAATGTGGAATTGAAGTATTCTACTGCTTCACTGAGTGGGAGAGATTTTAGTGGTGACCAATTACATTGCTTGAGTTCTGTCTGGAAAAGTTCTTGGTTAAATTGCTTTTTAGTGCGCACTGTTCTGAAAGTGTTTGGGTAAGTTAGGTTGGTTTTACATCTGATAATTTAAGTTAGTGAGTGGTCACTTAGGTCATTTGGGAGGGTTCATACTTTGTACATTTGATGAGAACTATTAGTAAGTATCCAGTACCAAGGTACTTTCTTTGTTGTTGGGTCTATAAGTTCTGGTAGGGGAGTTAATAGTTTGTGAGAAGCCATATAGGTTAATATGGGTGGTGGGGTGTGTATTACTTCAGGACTTACAGTCGATATTAAAGTCTCCTAGGACTATGGTTTCTTGTGGTAGATTAATAGAAAGCCAGTTAAGGTTCATAGGTTCATACTAGGCTAACTGCCCTTGAGAGCCATTTTTAAGCCTAGGAAATTATCCCTTGTGAGATTCAAACCCTGCACATTGAGTTTGTAAGGCAAACACCTTAACCATTAGGCCACCCTCCCAAAAATATATTATATATTTTCAAGGATATTAATGTTATTTACTGGAGGAAGATATATACGGATAATATTTATGGCTTTACATGAGTTGACCTGAAATTTAGAGATGAGTATTTCAGCATTATTGTCTAAAGGTGGTCTAAGATTTACAGTGCTAACTTGTAGCTCTGCTTTATAGAGGATTGCTACCCCTCCTCCTTTTTTGGCTGTGCAATCTAGTCTAATGATATTGTAACCAGGTGGGGTGACTTCATTGTCTTTAACAGTAGGTTTTTTAGCCATGTTTCAGATAAACATAGGATGTCAACTAGGTGGACATCTATGAGGGCATGTAGGTGAGCAAACTTATTGTTAATGCTGCGTATATTGAGATGTGCTATAGAGAGTGAGTTAGAAGGTTTGGTAGGGGCTAGGGTACTAGTGTTATTCGGGTTGCAGTTTGCAGTCGTAAAGGTATAGTTTGGGCCAGGGTTAGGATGAATGTCCCCGTCTAGTAAGGAGTGGAGGTATATTATGTTTTAGGGTGTAGAGGCTTACAATAATAGTCAAATACTTTTCTAATATTTAGATTGGTATACTTAATGTGTGCTATTCTATGATATTTGGCTAGTAGGTAGCTGGGTTTGGATATGATGTTTAGGAAGTTTAGAGAGACAGCTAATGGTGGTGTCGAAGTGTGTTTGGAGGGGAAGAGAAGGGTGGAGTATAGTGGATGTTCATAGGAGGTTAGGAGATAGGCAGTTGTTAGAGGAGGAAAGAGTGAGACCAAGAGTAATAGTTGTATTTGGCATGGGATGGATGATATAGACATTATATTGAAATGAGAAGTGGGAGAAGAATGGGAGGAAAAGGTTTTGTGAGCAGGTAAGGAGATATATCAATAGGTGGGGTGTTGTAACAAGGAGGGATGGGAGGTAAGGTAATAACAGGTGTGTTGTGATAAGGGGGGTTGGGAGTGGTAATGAGGTGATCTGATCGATTGGAGCAGATGTGATGGGGGTGTGGCTTTAGAGGAATAAATGCAGGAGCACTAGGGGTGGGTGAGAATGGGGGGCAGGGTAGGGGAGTGGAGTGAACCTGCAGGGCGAACGGAGCGGGTAGAGACAAGAGATTAGACTGTCGAGGATGACGATCAGTGAAGTATGAAAGTCTGCAGGTAAGTCTGAAAGTAAGAGATGTAGAAGAATGTTAAGAGGCTAGCAAGAATAGACTTAGGATGTTAGAGGAGTGGAATGTGATTTAAGATACCTTAGGACAAAAAGGAGATAGTGAAGCAGTAAATCGGAAGAAAACTGGGAACTAAGTTAGGGAGATATGGTAAAGAATAGGGGAAGAAATTAAAAGACAGAAAGCTTATGTTAAGGCACTACCTAGTGGTCAGTCACTTTATTGCAGCAAATAAGTCCCCTAAAGGGGATGTCAGGCTAAGGGAGAGGGGGAGATAAGCTGGTTTGAGATAAGGGGGGTATAAACTGGAAGTAAGGGTTATTTAAGATGCTAAAAGGGGGGGGGGGTTGGCTGCTGGCTAACCTGACTGGGAAGCTTGCCTAACCTAGCAGTATCTTTATATTAATGTTATTATTACAATTATTCTAGTAGCTGTTACAACACATACTTTCACTGTCTTTTATCAAGGAAAAGTCTCTCGGGGAGCTGGTAGGGTAATTCTTTACTCTGGAGTATTTTCTTAGGCATCCAGCAGGGCACATTCAGGTGGTCTAGTGCAGGGACGTGCAGGAACACAAGGCTGGTACATGTAGAAAGAGAGAAAAAGGTAGTGAGGCAAACAAAACATGAGCTAGAGAGCACAAGCAAAGAGTTTTCACAGACACAGTTACATGTGTTACCTCAGCAGGAAATCACAGTATTCTCTTTGTTTATCCAAAACATATATTGATTCCAGTCTTTTATCAGGTACTACTAGGAGATCACAATGTTCTATACGTTTATCCCAAAAATATTGATTCCAGTTCTTTTCAGGCACTACATTAGTTCTAAATAGAATACAGCAGGGAGGAGATAAACTAGGGGGAAGCTATACTACAGCAATATGAGGTTGCTACCCTCTCAGCAGATGTTGTTGCATGGTAACACTAGTCTTTTACCCGAGTAGATAAGTATGGTGGGAATAGGCCATAAGGGGGTCCAAAAGGTTAGCGTATAGTCAGACTGGCTAGGAGAGGATATAAAACCCCTTTTGCTTAGCCGGTTATGTAAGTCTGATATAATCTACTGGCAGCCTGTCCAATTGCCAAAGCTCAGCACAACCTGAGACATAAACATGCAAAAATAAACAACAGATAACTACGGAGAGGTGTTCGGTGTAACCCTGCTTAAGACACATTCAAATAAGCGACTCAAACATTTTGCATTACAAAACCATGACACATAACTAAATTTGAGTGCATGCAGTATATATTATCGCTGACCTGATAAATATGCAGTTAAACTCAAGGGAGGGAGATAGATGCATTTAAAAGTAACCTCACAACAAACAACATGCACACAATCTAGAAGCCAGCCTTCATCAAAACTGTAGCTAAAGACCCAAAACTCTCTGTACCAGCCACTACAAGCCCATCTCCATAATTCATACACTCTGCAATATGCAGTTAAAAATAAAAATAGAACCAGTAATATTTCTTTTATCCATGTTGGTGAGTCATATGGCAGAGTTCAGAGTGTTGTCAATGTATTCCCTCCTTACCAAAAGCAATGCGTTCTGTTGGAGAACAAATTATATCTATATCTATATCTATATCTATATATATATCTATATCTATATCTATATCTGTATCTGTATCTGTATCTATATCTATATATATATCTATATCTATATATCTATATGTATGTATCTACTTCAGAAGCCTGACAGAACAAAGCACTGACTCCCAAAATACTGAAAATCCAAAATATTGAAGGATGGAATTTGGCCCTTCTCCACTGTTGTACAATCTTGGAGTTGTTATATATAATTAACAGGGGAGGGGTGCAGAGGGGGCTTGCCCCCTGCATTGAACATGTTTTCAGTATTTTGAGTTTTTAGTATTTTGTGATTCAGTCTTTTGGTCTTTCAGTATTTTGGGAGTCAGTCTTTTGTTCTGTCAGTCTTCTGAAGCAGATCCATATGTACATATATATATATATATATATATATATATATATATATATATATATATATATAGTTTCACTTCAGAATCACTAATTATTGAAAACTCGAACTTTATATGGTCGAGACCATATGACTGAATTTTCAGAAACTCAAAATTCCTAAGTGAAAAAAAAAAAAAATACCCAAGCACATCGTTTCTGAAAGCCCCCCTGCACCCTCCCTACTTAAATATTCCATCTCCGTGAGCGCTCTTTAGTGAGGAAACCGGAAATCTCCCATTCTGTGCTTCTGCATACAGCTCAAAATGGGATATTTCCCTCTTCCCCATTGTAGCACGATCTCGGAGTTGGTATATTTAAGTAGGGGTGTGTGGGGGTGCAGGGGGGCTTGCCCCACCTGCAGAAATGATGTGTTTGGGTATTTTTTTTTTATTTCACTTCAAGTTTTCAGTATATATATATATATATATATATATATATATATATATATATATATATATATATATATATATATATATCTTCTAGTTATGTTTGTCACAAACTAGTTTTTCAAGTACTTTGCAGAGTGTATGAACTATGGAGATAGGCTTGTAGTGGCTGGTAGAGAGAGTTTTGGGTCTTTAGCAACAATTTTGATGAAGGCTGGCTTCTAGATTGTGTGCATGTTGTTTGTTGTGTGGTTACTTTTAAATGCATCTCTCTCCCTCTCTCTCTCTCTCTCTCTGTGTATATCTATATATATATATATATATATATATATATATATATATATATATATATCAAGGGGATTGACAAAATAGTCTCTACAGTGATAAAGAAACAAAGTTGTCTGCTCCAGAGGGATAGTCATGTGGGATTTGTTTAAATGATGGTGCAATCTGCTTGGAAGTGATTTCAATTAAGTTGAATGAGGAAGATACTCAGTGGGAGTTATGCTTTATTTGGGGAGGAGAGGAAAGAATGTTGTGCACAAAGGGGAGGTTGGAGAATTCTTTCAGGAAATCTGAAGGTCTAAGGATACCTGCATGACTGGTAATATGTCCTTGTTAGGAAAGTTTGCTTGCAGAAACTCTCTCAAGAGATGTTATTTACATCATGCTTTTTATAAATACATATTAGGCATATAATGATTTCCTCGTGTTATCCTAAAAATCTACTTCTTTAATTTTCCTCTTCCTCACTTCCCTTCTTTGTTTTTACAAATGCAGTTTTGTTGGTTTCAAGTAATCTAGAAAATAGCCATCAACGTCCACTCATAATAAATCTCTGTTTTCATTTTGTTGTAATGTAGTTCTTCAACGTTTCTGATCTGGATGATGCTCATACGTTTTGAAGGAATGGAAATGAGGCAGTAGGAAGGATGTAGGGGACTTTTATGTTCTGAACTGTAAGTTCAGTTTGAGTAAGTTGTCATTAGCAGTAACGATTTTGTCTTTCCCATATTTACTCCTTTTAAATGCTGTTTGACTACAGAGTTAGTATATTTAAGTAAAGGGGTAGGGATGCAGGAGGCAACCTCCTGTAAAAGATGTTTGTTTTATGTTTGTGCATAATGATATTCCCAGTATGTAAGTGTTAGTTTCTCAGTTTTACTAAACAAGATGTATGTTTCTGCAAAATTTTGACATGCATTCCTTTTAGTAATACTAGAATTCACATTTTATGTACTAAATGCTTACAACCCTCAATGACTGCAATTTATTTTACTCCATGTAGGTATCTTTTTTCTTCAAATGACATATTCAATGAGCAACTTCTTATAGGAAGAATAAAACTGCCTGCAAGTATAATAATTTATTTAACATTTGTTTTACCAGGATAAAATCTGACTAGACAACAGGTGTCCATTTTCAGCTGAGTCCTGGAGAGAAAAACTCCAGCTGCTCTGGCAGTTACAGTAGATAATTAAAGCTCTTAGCTGTTAATGACATGCTCTCTGTTGTCAAAAGTGCAGGGTTTGGTTCTTTCAACCTCCATAGGATCATAGGATTATAGGAAGTTACTAGGCTATTGGCCTTGAGGTCCTTATAAGCCTAGCCAAGACTTTAGCCCAAGTTTATACAAGTCATCACACAATGCCCCTGTCCAGCAGGAACACGGGTGGAATCCCAGGGATGTATTTTCTGTTTCTTATCCAGTTATCCAGGTCATGCTTAAAAAGGGGTAAAGAGGTACTCTGCTTGACGTGGAGAGGGAGTCTATTCCACAGATGGTGAAGTCTCTGGGACACAAATCTGTCAACCAATAAGTCATATTAATGTCACAGACCAGGTTGAGGCCACTCGTGTGGGTTACTCGAGTGGAGCTTGACTTGTGGATATGCAGCAGTTCCATCAAGGTGAGGTCTGAGATCACCTTGTATGCAAGACAGAGGTCACCTCTGAAGAGTTTATATGAAACTTAGTAGAGGGTTAGGGCTTTTAGCCTGTGTATGGTAGATTTTTGAGGCCCTGGAGTCTCCTGGTGAGGAACCTATGTGGTCTCTCCAGCTGCTGCATGGGCTTTGCGAGGTACATGCCAAACTAGGTGTTATACTCAATAATGGGCCTTATAAGAGGAAGAATACAGGGATGTTATGACCTTCTTGTCCCTGGATGAGGACCCAGAGACTCCCCAGACTCTGGAATAGATTGCCCATACATGTCAAGCAGAGTGCCTCTTTGGTCCTCTTCAAAAGGAACCTTGACGATTGGATGGGAGAAAGGAAATTCACCCCGGGGATCACGTCAGTCGCCCTGCTAGACAGGGGTCCAGGGAAGTAAATAGTGTGGGAAGAAATAGCCAGGGAATTGTTATGGCTAGGCTTGTATAGGCCCTAGGGCTGATAGCCTAGTACCAACCTATGAACCTATGAGGTGGGCCATGTAGAATGCTTTCCATACAACGGAGGCAACATGGTGGTCAAAAGTCAGGTTACTATCAACCTGAGTGCCCAAATCCCTTACAACTGATTGCATGCTTAGGACATTGTTATCAATGTGATAATTTGTGGGGATGTCACTCTCCCCAAAGGGTGATGATGCATTGTTTCACGTTCAGCTTGAGGTCATGTTTCTGGCACCAGTCATTTGTTTGGGTGAGACCCTCTTGCAGGATGTTAACATCACTAGGTGAATTGATGACTGTGCCCAGCTTGCAATCATCTGCAAACTTGGTCAGCCACAGCCCACTGGTTTTGGCCTGCACCTCAGAAAAGTATATCCCAAATAACAGAGGCCCTAAGTCTGAACCCTGGGGTGTGCCAGGGTTTCAGGCTTCTGGTAAGGCTCTTGCTATTAATGTGATAATTTGTGGGGATGTCACTTTCCCCACAGGGGATGATGATGCACTATTTGGCTTCAGATTGAGGCCATGTTTCTAGCTCCAGTCATTTGTTTGGGTGAGACCCTCTTGGAGGATGTCCACATCAATAGGGGAAATGATGATAGTGCCCAGCTTGCAATCATCTGCAAACTTCATCAGCCATAGCCCACCATTCTTCGCCTGCACCTCAGAAAAGTATATCCCAAATAACAGACCAAACCCTGGGGTATGCTGCTCATTATGGATCGACTGCTTGAGTTTGCTTCCCCTATTTTGACTACGTGGTTCTATCAGTGAGCCAGTTAGTTACCCATCCGGTAACATATTATGCCTAGTTGAGAGAGTTTATCTCTTAGGTCCAAGTGGGGAATAGTGTCAAAGACTTTGGCCAGATCAAGGTAGGATATGTGCACCGTCTTCCCCTCGTCCTTGGCTTTGGTGACTGTCTCAAAGAAGTCAACTAAATTTATCAGACATGACCTCCTCTTCATGAAGCCAAACTGTGTGGGATCAACTGTTTGGAGGCTGACAATGTTCTTGTTAATAAGGGCCATGATAATCCGTTTCATGGCTTTGCAGATCAGGCTAGTTAGCCTGATGGGTCTATAATTTCATGGATCAGTGGACACTCCACCTTTGTGGAAACAGATGATAGTGGCTGTCCTCCACTCAGCGGGGACAAAGATGGTACACAGGCTTTGGTTAAATAGGTTGCCTAATGGTGCTGCAAGTTCCTATCTGAGTTCATGTAGAATGCAGCCTGGGATGTTATTGGGTCCTATGGAGGCTGTATTTTTTACCTTTGAGAGAACAGTGATGACCTTTTCCCTAGATATAAGGGGAAGGAGGCAAATCTGTTGGCCAGCAAGTTTGCTATATCTACAGCATTTGTATATGTGGTGTCCTTGACCACCAGTTCTAAACAGATCTGGGTGCTTTCTTTGAGATTGTGGACATATGTGAAGAAGGCTTTATGATTGTCTCTAGTAGATGTGGCCAATTTGGACTCGAAGTTTGCTTTGGAGGATTTATTTGTTTGGGCTATGGACAGATTGCTTCCAATTGGGCAGCTGCTCCTTCTTGCTCCTGGACAGTAATTTTTTTCCCTTTTGTTATAGAGTTTATTTATTGCAGCTGTCCACCAGACAGGTTTACTCTTCCTTGCAGAGGATGATTTAGTCCTGTCTGGTATTCCTGATTCCATGCATCTATATAAATGCCCGTATAGTGCTTTGATATAGTTTTGGATACCGGTGCCAGTTCCTAGAGAGGGGAAGGGGGCTGTGAAGCTATTTATACCATCCCTGAGGAAGCTGTAATCAGCTTTGGAGAAGATTTTTTGTTTGGCTTTGGCTGGGGTGGGGTGGGGTGGGGGGGGAGGTAGTGATTTCGAAAGTGACTGCTTTATGGTTGGATCTTACCAGGGAGAATGATACTACAGGGATGCTGCAGTGGTTACTCATGTTGGTTAACACCAAGTCCAAGATATTATCTCCTCTTGTGAGGGTATCGACTAGCTGTTCCAAAGCATTTGCATTGACAAAATTGAGGAATGTCTGGGCATTTGTGTTCTGGCAAGAGTAGTTCTTCCAGTCTATATCTGGGTAGTTAAAGACACCCAGGATCAGGGTAAAGGGTTGAATTTTGATAAATTTGAAGAGGTCCAGATAGGCAGATAGGGCATCTTGAGTCAGATTTGGGGGGCGATAGCTAGCTGTGATTTGTATAGGGGTCTTGTCAGTGGTTAACTGAACCTGGAGTGTCTCCTGTTTGTCATACTATTTGACTAGCCTGGAGGTGTGTATGTCTTTAATATATATTGAAACTCCACCTCCTTTGGCTTTACTGCCCCACAGTTTGGAGTCTGAATGTATGATAGGATGAGTAACCAGGTAAGGCTGGGGTGCTCTCCACAGCTTTGAACCAGGTTTCTGTGACTACGCAGATGTCAACATTTTCCAGGGTTAAGAATGCTTGCAATGAGTGCAGTCTCATATTTATACTCCTAACATTTAGCTGCATGTCCTTTAATTTGTGTTTTTTTGAAATTTTTATGTTGATAGTTTTAACCTCATCATTTTTCCTGAAAAAAGGCACTATGGGGGAGGCAAGAGCCATGCTAGAAGCCTGAAGCCCAAGTGAGACAGATGCAAGCCATCACTGGTAAAGCATCATGGTCTGTCGATCATATCTTCCCAAGCTGTCAGGTACTGGATCTCCCAGGAATAACACAAGAAACTAAGCCAATTGGTAAAGGCAATCATTTTCTGTTTGTATTGAGACATCATTCTGGGTGATGGCAGAATGCTGCTTAAGGCAAGGGACATACCCATCTGGGACAAATATTCAGCGATGTCAATCATGTCTCGCTTTATATAGTCCAGGGAGTTATGCCTCAAGTCATTCACGCCAACATGGGTTATGACAGAGTCATAACAGTACCTGCTGTTGAGAGACTTGAGTGCATATGTGATATGGCGGATTCTGGCCCTCAACAGACAACTAACCATGACTTTCTCCTTATCCAGCCTGGTGTCTCACAATGGAGTCTCCTATGACTAATATGCTGGGTTTATGGTTAATCCATAATTGCTGTGAGACACAGGTGTGTGAACTATGCATGGTATGTGGTGTGGAGGGCTGTGGAGATCACATGTGTTATTCCCTCAGAGGTCTCCTTTTGTATGGGTATGTTTTTGTTGAGGATCTCCACATATGTGGGTGTGTGTTGTGTAGGTGTGGGAGTTGTTTGAGGTATAGTGATTGCATTGACATCTTTCTCGGTGTCAGATATACTGGCTTGTGAGGGAGAGAACATAGACTGTAGATTTCTAATGTAATTGCATCTCTCACAAATTGTGTTCCTAGGTGGTAATAGTAGATGGTTGTCTGTGCACATGAGGCAGTTACTACACTGTCTCAGGATGCCCATATCAACCAGAGTGGCAGGAGAAACTGTAAGAAATTGTCAATCCATATTTGCCAGAATCTCTGGGAGAAAGGCCAGGGAAAGCTAAGGGGTAGGCCTAAAGCCCAAGTGCTTAAACCAAGACTAAGAGGTTTAGAATAACAGTTACAATTTAAACAGGCGATAAACAAGCAGTAATAAATGCAACAGAAAAGATGCAGTTGAACACTTTAGAGAACAAGCATCAGCAAGTAGCAGAAAAAGCAAGATGATGTACTAGAGTAGGAGGAGGAAACACAAATAGAGTAATAGCAGCTGAATAAAGTGTTTATTTTTTTCTTGTTTGTTTGTTAGTAAAATGGAAAGAGAGAGAAAAGGAACAGAAGATAATTCAAGGTTAAGGAACTAACGGGGCTGGCCTTCCCAAATGATCTCTGTATTAAGTATAATGAGCTAATAAGATGGGACTGGGAGGAGTGTCCCAGACCAAATTTACAGTAGGGGTGGGCAACATCAAAGGGCACCAACTTTAAGAACACAGCAGCAGTTGAGTGGGAGAAAAACAAAAATCCAACCAGAGGTCAGCAAATATATAAATGAAGACACAGAAAAGTAAATAATTCAGTCAAGCAAATAAATAAAACTAGTGCAGTACTGTTAAGCAAATAAATAAAAAACAGTGCAGTACTGATAAGAAACACTGAACAGTCAGATAAAGTGCAAAAATATCTTTATGTCAGCTCTGTAATTCCAGACTGTTTAAGAAATGCTCTCAGTCAGGCACAATGGAGCTTCTAGCAAACTACATAACAAATGAATAAAAATAAGTCATTTTTTTTCATCTGCAATGCTATATTACTTAAGATTGTAGAAAAAATAATATGAACAATATTAAGCATGGCAAAAATATTAATTTGTCTCCTTTGTGAGGTATGTAAATTGTAACAAAATGGATTTCTACTAGTGTGGAATTAATGCAACTTTAAGGCTTCTAGATGTGAGTGTTGAGCATATTTTAAAAAGTGTGGATTAATGCATTTAGATTAACAAAATGCAGTTATTATTTTCAGCACTTTGGTGTGAGTTCTTTTGCTGGGAGTGTTAAAATAAAGGCATCCATAACCATTAGAATTATTTGTAAGCTGCATTCCAAAAGGGAGATTTTTTTTTTAAGGAGCTGACTTTTCTCCTTGAGTGCTGAATCAGAACATATGGTCTAGTTTTGCTACAGAAAGTGGAAGTAATAAAGTTACGCATTTCGAAAAGGTCCTGCTCTCTAGTGTCATATTCAGTTGTTTGTAAGTAGTAATTGCTTTCCTTCTGTCCCCTGACAGCCTTGTCAGATGTTGCTGTTAGTTTAACAGCCACTGCCTGCACATTGTTATTAAGTGCAACTGGAGTTTGAGGCACGGTATAAGCTACTGGTTCATACTTATTGAGATAAAACCCACAATATCTTGAGGTGACCGCATAAGCAATTTATGTGGAAGATTTTTTTTTTTTTAATTTCAAAGTTCATTCAAAACTAGTTTGTGTATCCAGGAATTTGTAGCTGACAAAATACATTTTGTATGGCATGTGCATTTCAGTGTTTGGACCTGAGGTTCAGTGTTATAAGCCAGACAGCATTTATATATCATGTAACTGCATTCTTTATACAACACTGCTGTGGAAAAACTTAACATAGTTGCAATCAATAAAGTCTACGTAGGACCCGTCAATTTATTTACAAGGTCCTTTATGAAATGCAAATTGAATGCACCATGCTTTAGGGGTCATTTATTTTTAAAGTTTCAAATCACCTTACATCACTGTATTTGAAATAAATTAGATGCAGGGAGTGTTTTACGATGTACATTTTCTAAAGCTGCAGACTTTCACACATATTTTATTTGTAGACCACAGGAGTTATTTAAAGAAGGAACAAGTCCTCTGAGGGGATGACTGTGAGTTATCTTTGTTGCAGTTCTTATAATAATTAACTCCAGACACTGAGTGTGCTTGTAGACTTCCACCATAGTAGCTTAGATCATTCCTTCTTTCTGAGGTTTACTAGCCCTGAAGCCTTACTGTTCACAAAAGAACAGACTCTACTGAAGTTTGGCCATGTATGATGTTTTCTATTTTAGACTGTGACCTTTACAGACCTTGGGTAAATAAATATTATGGGATGTATACATTTGCTCAATCATGGCACAAGCATATACTACTGATGTGCTAGTTTTTGGAAGTAGAAGTAAGAGAAACTTGGTTTCAGAATTAGTTTTGACATTGGGCTTGTTTTTCAGCTTTTTTCTTTTCCCTGTGCTCATTTTTTTGTTTATTAGTTTAGAGACAAGCAGATTGAACCACAAATATCTATTTTCAGCTCTTGCCTAGTTAAGAAAGTAAGAAAACAAAGAATAGCAAGTAGTTAGGACACAAACATATTGAAATAACACTGACGCTTTATACACACACACACACACACACACACACACACACACACACACATATATATGTGTGTATATATATATATATATATATATATATATATATATATATATATATATATATATATATATATATTGCACAGGTAAAGAAGAAAGTTCACGGTATGAAACATGAGTAAAAGAAAATTAGAGAGCTGCCTAGATAATAGAACATTTAAATTCAAAGGGGGCAATTACAACTAAAGACTGGTTTACCTCATGAGTTGCACCATTCTTCAGTTCTTCAGTTCCGATTAAATTGCCTACTTTGATTTAAAATTTTCTGTAGTGTATGAAATGCCATGATTACACTCCAGAACTGGAAAAAAGATAATCTTGAAGTGTGATTCTATAGTGTGAGACCCTACCTAAAAAGTACTTTCACATCCCCAAAGTACTGTTACAGTCCTGTCAGGGAATGCGATATTCCTTCACTCTCAAAAGTTCCTGAAAATCTTTCCACATACATCTGCTGAAGTTTCTAGAAATCATTCTGTAAGTAACTTATTTAATAAGGGCATTATTTAAAAAACTGTCCCTGACTTCTTCCTGCAAGTGTATTTACCTATTGTTTATGGGTAACACCCACAAATTTCTTGGCATCCTTGTATTGAACACATAATAACATGGTTACAGTTGAAGACCTGATCATAACCGTTCTATATCATGCAGGTGTCATTACAGACGTTTGCTATGTACTATGGATTCAACACTAATAACCGAACTCCTACCCAATCTTGAGTTGATGGTTAGGTTATACCAGCTGATGGAGCTAGGGGGAACAGATTTTAGAAGATACAGCCACAATTAAAAATTAAAATGCTACTTTATTAGCAGTGTTGGAATCATGTAGCACTAAACCAGCTTTTCTTGAAGGCATAAAAAGGCCAGCAGTATTCTACCTTTACTGAATGATATCAGGAGAGATTATAGAGGCTGGTGCAAACTCCTATTAGCATAAAAGACAGAAGTCCTAGAAACAAACGGAATCTTATCAGACATTAAGTAAGAGGGTTGAAAAAGGAGTCTATCACTCTTTTTACTTTAACGGAATCTCTCAAATTCAGTATTTCTTCCCCACTGATGATAGAAAGAACATATTGATCATTGCATCCTCCAAGTGATAGTGAAAAGCTCACTTGGCAAGTCATTTTCCACCTACTCAGTGAGGTAGATAAACTATGGCTTCTTCACAAAGTGAGCTTGAGGAAGGACTTCACTATGTGTGTATGCCAGGTATGAATTTTTCCAGGACTTCTCCTTGGAAACTACTTCAACTTGAAGGGTTTTTTTTGTAGAGTCAGATTTTGAATGTTATAAAAATAGCTTGGTATCACATTTTCATTACACCGTGACTTCTTATATTTAATGAAGGGAATGGTGTTTTTCTGACTCCAGCAATTTTGGCATGACAAATTGACAGTAGGGACAGTTGTTAGTTAAGCATGAGAAATGGACTGGAATGCAAGTTGAAGACTTGAAGGAGAACTGATGCATACACTACACTAAATGTGTGACACCTGCAGAAACTTACCACTGTACCAGCCCATACTTGTGTATCACACCAACTGCAGGGTGGACCCTGCAAGCCTCTGATGACCAGATATCTCCACTGACAAGGGGACCAAAACTGAGATTGCTTTTCCTGGAAGGCAGCACACTAGGAAAGCATTGTTTGCCTTTACAAATTGGTAATGATACTCAGATATCATGGAACAAGGAGAATATCTCAATACCTAGGTCTGATAGCACTCATTTAGACTTGTTTAGCTGTGTCTCTCTTTTTATTAGGGACCATATTATTTCCAGACAAATACCTAGAGCCCTTCAACCGAAGCTTATGGCAATTCAAATTATGCTAAAAAGGATTATCAGATCATTGCGGCCTACAGAACGCCCTCAATGCTCCAGAAAAATACCACAGCAGTTCTAAATATTATTGATGAACTCCCCATAAGTAGGAGTCTAGCTATCTTAGGTTATTTAAATTACCCAGTAATTAAATAGGAGACCTACACAACAACATATAAAATTTAAGATTTTTTGTAAATATTCTAAACAACAACTTTCTGGACCAGATTCTAAGTGAACCTGTTAGAAAACAGAATATTCTTGACCTGGTCATAACAAACTTAGCTTTTGTATGTACCATCCTCAAGGTATCCCTCTTATTGCTCAAGTCAGATCACAAACTAGTAACCTTCTCTATTAATACCTCTGAACTGATGAAAACAAATACCTCAGAATTCAAAGACAATGAAATTCTGTGACAAATTCTGTAAATTTGATAACAGCAATATCACCCACAATGTTGATAACTCTCAGAGTTATGCAGAAAAGTTCAACTCACACAGGAACAAATATATCAGATTAGTAGTTTCCAACCCCAAGACAATGGAGAGATTTAAACATAAGCCTGCATGATGGTCCTCTGGCATTAATAAACTGCATAATAAAAGGAGGAAACCCCTAAAACTGTATAGCAGAACAAATCACAGTCAAACTAATGATAGCATCAAACTGCAAGATAAGAAGCTTAAAACAGATGTAAGAATAACAAAAGCATACCAAAAACTCAATCTAGCAACTGAAGCCAAAGATAACCACAAATCCTTCTTTAACTATTTAAGAAGAAATAAAAAATAAAACTTATCATTGCTGTGAGCTTATCCACAATGGTACCAACTATTCAGATCCAGTGAATATTGTGAACAAACTGGCTAATAAGTTTCATGCCAACTTCACTCATGAGCCACCTATTCCACACCCACCTATCCCTGATGGAATTATGTCATCAATAATTAAAAGAAAGCACATACTGTAGGTATTCTCCACAACAAAGAATACTTTGTTCATGGGGCCTGACAACATATCAAGTTGCCTAATTAATATCACTAAACACATATTGGTGGATCCACTCCTCATACTGTTACCTGAACCTATCAAATGACTTTGTCCCATAGGAGTGGTACACAGCTGCTCTAATGATACTCCTAAAAGGTTGCCCCAACCCAGACCCCAGGCATTAAAGACCCATCAAACTTAACAAGTCTAATAAACATGCAAAGCCATGGAACATATTAGTATAGACTTAACTATGATCTCAAAAATCTATGAGATTCCATACCCAGCAGGTTAGCTTTGTCAAGATTAAATCCTGTTCAGTCCACACAGTGTAGCTTGATCTTACCAATGTATTTGGTAAACTACCACTTGTAAGTATAATAAACAATTTAATAAACTACAACTTGACTCTTATGCTGTTATGTGGATAGCCATCTTGGTTAGAGATATGACTCACACTGTGAAGGTTGGGGAGACAGTGATATTCTTCCTCTGGGCCAGTAACCAAGGAGCCTCAATCCTCACCACTGACACTTGTGGGGAGCATTCATTTAGAACAAAAATGGATACACACAGTATTTCTAGATGAAGCTGTCTGCATCAAGCACAATTTCTCTTAAGAGCACACAGTGAGCACACTCCAATCCTGGGACTTGGTTTTCCTGTCCAGGCCCCCAATAAGACTTCACCTTTCTCTCTGCAGAAACCAGTGCTCTGTGTCCCTGTTCCAAGTAGGTGACACATACACTCTTTGAGATTTGATTTTCACACACACACACACACACACACACACACACACACACACACACACACACACACACACACACACACACACACCTGGGAAAGACTGGCACAGATTTACCCAATATACCACCTTTGCCCAGACTTTAGGGTAGATTCCCTGGCACCGCCAGCTACATTAATGATATTACCAGGGTACCCAATTACTCTTAGTAAAATTAATACCTATACAAATGATAATGTTAAAACAAGCAGTAAGACATTAAGGAGCATGAAGCCCACAGTACCACCAAACAAATGCAATTACTGTCAATGGTTAAATTATTTTCTAAAAGAAAAGCCACAATGAAAGGTATAGATATTTTTAATAATAAATAATAACACAATACTGAATATCTACTCACAATAAACACCAGAGTTTCAATTCCCAGGAAATATAAAAACAACACAGATGGAAAGATTCAGACAGAGAAAAACAGTAGTTAAATAATCTCACGATATTCTCTAATTGAAAAATTAGTGCTCCTAGTTAAGTTAATTACAAAGACAAGGCAAGCTGAATTGGATGGGTACCTTTGTTGTTTGTTCCAATAAAAGAGTGCTGAGTGTCACTGT
The DNA here is from genome assembly GCF_019279795.1 of Protopterus annectens. NCBI lineage: Eukaryota > Metazoa > Chordata > Ceratodontiformes > Protopteridae > Protopterus > Protopterus annectens. The sequence goes on along the minus strand of NC_056729.1, from coordinate 1,291,787,690 downwards.
CACATCTGTCAATGATATCTAAAATAATTTCAGTGCTGGCTCTGGTCACCTTCTTATGTGGTTCCTGCACTACCCCCCTGACTAGAAGCTGAACAAGGATCTAACACAGGTGTGTCACAATACACACCTAGAGCTTTGCTAACTCATCTGGAGACTGTAAAACAATTCCAATACTTTCATCCTTCTGGAGAGACTACCCAGCCATTCTCTGGCATACCAGGATAGAAGTTAGTTCACCACTAAGGACAATAAGAGCAAGATCCCACACCAGACATTGTGTCTCTGGCTGCATTTGGGCCTGTAAGATAAAATCTTTATGGCCTAAACCAAGTCATTTAATGTCTGTCTATTTTTCTTAAGGTAAGCTGAACTGAGCTTAACCCCTTCTCTTCCAGCATTCTCTATTAACATGTGTACATTTCCTCAGTCACAATAGTACAGTCTAAGTGTATGTTTCTTTTCTGTTCAGCAGGACCAACTGTTGATACATTTTCAACACAAGCAGATTTACAAATACATTTTAACAAAATCATCTGTAGAAATCAGTTTGATATACAAATGACATAAAATTCTTTACAAAACTCCAGCTAGCTATACTGGCAAATGTTACACATGCACTGCACTACTCTCTCTCTGGCATAGCCGTCACTACCTCACATCATCACATTTCTCCCCCTTTGAAGACTTAAGTGACCCAGGAGAAACATTGCTTGAGAGGAATGAGCCTGTCTGGAAACATATTAACCCATACCCTGTCTTGAGATGCCATCTGCATTGGCATTGCTACTCCACTACAATGCTGCCCTAGGTTAGTGCATCCAGCTTTCCCAGTGAACATGTCCTCAAACTCCTGTAACACTGCTCAGATTTCTCAAACCTGCTTAGGGGACAGCCACTGAGAGACTGCTACCCCTTTCACTGAGGTGTCAGTCATAGCCTCACTTTGGAGACCAGCCACAAGATTCCCCTCAGACTCCTCCTCCAAACCACTGCAAATACTTAGCACAAGGGCCCTCTATCATGGTAAGGCTTCATCTTATTAACATGGTACAGTTTGTGCCCCTGCCTCTTGCTTAGCAGTTCTATCATGTAGTTAATATAACTGATCTTCCTTGCTACTTTGAAGGGCCCTTCCCAAGCTGCCTGCAGCTTATTGGGTCTGACAGAAATGAGCACTACAACCTGTTGTCCCACAGAATACTCTTGGGCTTGAGCATTCCTATCATACATGACCTTTTTCTGCTGCTGGGCTCCTGCCAGGCTCTCCGGGGCCAAGCCCATGAGCTCCATAATCCTTGTCCTGAGGTTTAGGATATATGCCACAACAGACTACTTTTGGGATTCACACTCACCCTCCCACTCATTACATGCACATACAACAACTTAAAGGGTGAAAAAACTGTGGATTAATGGGGTACCTATCTGTATACAAACAGCAAATGGGGAAAATATTTGTCCCACACTCTCTTAAACTGGTCTGGAAATGCTCTTAGTATGGCCTTTAGTGTAGAGTTTAACCTATCCACAAGACCATTGGTCTGGGGGTGGTACAGGGTGGTCTTTATGTGCTTCATCCCACAGCACTCCGACAGACATGCCAGCAGGTCTGACATGAAATTAGCATCTCTGTCAGTCAGTATTTCTCAGGAAACCTATCCTACTGAAAATCTCTAACAAAGCATTTGCCACCTTATCTTCCTTATTGGAGGACAGAACCACTGCCTCAGGGTATCTAGTAGCCGAATCTACTAACACTAGGATATATTTCTTCCCTGTAGAACTTGGGGTATTCAGAGTCCCCACAACATCCATGGCCACCTTCTGAAATGGCTCCTCAATAACAGGCAAAGGCATTAAAGGAGCTCTGACCCTGTCTCCTGCCTTGCCTACCTTTTGGCACTGCTCTGAGATCCTGCAGTACCCTGTTACATCCCTTGCAATCCCAGGCTAATAAAAGTTATGCATAATACATCTCTTGGTAAGCTTTATGCCCATATGACCTGCAAAAGGAATGTCATGGGCTATGGCTAGAAGTGTCAGATGGTAGGCTCCAGGCAGTGCCAACTGCTGTATTACCTCACCCTCTTGCCTCCCTCAGGAGTCCAGTCACTATACAGTAACCCTTTGTTCCAGTTTAAAGAATCCCCTTTTCCTTAAGAATCAGGTGCCTCTTTAGTAACCTCCCTCAAGCCTCATAATGTATGGTCTGAGAACTGATCCTTTCTCAACTCACCCCCTAAAGAGCCCATCTCTACCGGAAGAATGCAAAGTTCCTGTAATCATGGCTGCACAGGTAAAAAACACACTCTCCAAAGCCAAGAACACAGCATCCATGGGACCAGACAACATCCCAGGCTGCGTTCTACATGAACTACAGAACAAACTGGCACCCCACCTAAGTACCATGTTCAATCATAGCCTCACCTCATGCTTTATGCCTGCTGAACGGTGCACAGAAACGGTTATCCCACTCCACAAGGGGGGAGCCACCACAGACCCCGGGAGCTACCACCCCATTAGCCTGACAAGCCTGGTCTGCAAGGCCATGGAACATATCATCATGGAACTTATAAACAAAGACATTGGTAATCTCCAAACTCTGGATCCCACCCAGTTCAGGTTTGTAAAAGGCAGATCATATCTCCTAAAGGTGATAGACTTCTTTGAAGCAGTCACCAAAGCCGTAGACAAGGGTAAGGTGGTTCACACAGCCTATCTAGATCTTGCCAAGGCTTTTGACACCATTCCCCACTCTGGAATTATAGATAACCTCACTAAACTAGGTATAAATCCCTATGTCACAAGATGGGTTGCCAACTGGCTCACTGACAAAACCACAGTCACAGATTATATAGGTCGTACTGAGTAAAAAATCCAACACTATTACTATTACTATTTCTCACGCCAAAATTTAATGCAAAGCTTTTGGGTTAACCACCCTTAATCAGTACATAAAATCAGTAAATTCTTACATTGTTTAAATAGGGAATTATTTAAAGTCACATGCTACAGCCAGCCTATCATCCTAACTACCAATTAATTTTCAAAAAGGAACATATCTCTTTATACATTAAAAATACATTTCAATAAACTTTACAATATCACTCAATCAGTACCAATATATTATAAACTATTTAAAACACAACATATATAATAATATTAAAAAATTAAAAAAATTACATCAAATCAAACATTTTCTCTTTGCCTTTTTACTAATATTGGCTTTAAACTAACAGCATTATTGAGACCCGGTTCCTTTTTAAAAAAGTGCTAAGGGCTTGTTCTGTCACCAAGAGGTCTGCCAGCCTTTCAAAACTGGTGACCTGACACCCACTCACCCACCCACCTATAAAAATAAGTGCTTAGCTCAGCAATATAATCACATACACTTTCGTCTGCCTTACATCTATGCTCACAAAACTTTTTTCTCTAAGCTACAGGTGTAATTTAAAACATTCCAATAAACATTGTTTAACCTTGTCACAATTTAAACAATCAGTATCAGACAATTTAGAAACAGCAGTTACACCTTTACCATGGAGTAAGGTGGTCAGGAACCATACCCAGAGCCCTTGGTCAGCATTATACTGTTTACATATTCTTTCAAATATATAAATAAAACTATCAAATTTATCACTACCTCACATCATCACAGGGAGTATCCTCTGAAAACATGAAGATGGCCAGTGAAGTCCCACAGGGATCAGTTCTGGGACCTCTGCTGTTTGTTATATACTCCTCCTATCTCCAATTATCAAATAAGGATCTCTACTAGTTAACAAAGCTCATGGATGATTGTTAGGAATTGTCTTCAAGTCTCACTCTGACATAGATGCTCTCTGACAGGAGCCTGTACTTGTCAGTTGCTGGTGCACTAAACATGGGCTCAAGCTCAACGCAAAAAGTTCAACACTATAGCATTTGATAAGCACTCCTACCTCTTATGTACAGCATAAATAACAGACCAATATATAAAGTAGTAAAAAAGAAAAGTTCCTTGCAACCATGGCTTAAAAAGAACCTCTTTTATTTGCAGCAAAAACAGTAAGCACTTTCAAAACACTAGGTTCTTCATCAGACTGAATAAAACAGCAGTTAACTAAGAAATTAAAAAAAACAGGTGAGATTAAACGTTTGGAAAATGACTTGTATAAACAGAAGCGTCTTTATTGGCAATGACTTCATATGGAGGCTTGTCTCCATCATCACATAATCCCTAGGGGTCTAAGAATCACCGTGATGCCTACATATGGTAATTATTATGAAGGTTTATTGCTGAGATGTCAAAAGCTGAATCTTGAATACAGCTTTGGCTATATTAAACTTTTGATTGAATATTTTGAACCTATTGAAAAAGAACTGGCTGCAGCAATTGATGCTAAAAAACAGTGTTTACTTGCTAGTTATGACTGTGTTGTGTGTTTATTAGCATTCAATGAGATTGCTGATTCTATCTCATCTTATGAGAACAGGCTGAGAAATCAAAAACTTAAGAAATTAGCTCATGATAAAAATGACTTTTTAAAGGGGTAAGTCTTCACTTGGCCTTGTAATACTGAAAATGCTGGGAATGGCAATAATGTGTTTAATTCCACCTCGGGGGCAATTGTTACTCCCCTGTTATTACGTATAGAAGATCCAGTGATGATGTTGCCTCCAACAACTCTGGAAGGAGCGTCATATCTGGTGCAATCTGTTCCTCCTAGTTCAGCAGATGCTGCTTCTACATTTCTGCAGCAAGATGTTTGGAGGAAGGTTTGCCTGAGAAACAGGTTTTTAGGCGCCTTCAGCTCCCTCTACCTATAAAGCAAGTGCAACAGAGCAATTCCAACAGGGGAAGAAGTCAAAGCAGAGGAAGGAAAAGAAGTCGGCAATTTCACAACAATCCAGTGGCACGGAACATGAAACGGATGTGGAACATAGCAGAGGGTCCTTAGTAATTAATCTTTCCAACAAGGTACTGTCTCCAGCAGAGATTTCTCTGTTGGATAAAGGACTTAATTTTATACCAGCTGAGAAGTCCGAGTTCTCTGATGTTCTTTTAAGTTTGAGACTCTTTGCTCGAAATGTTTCGCTGAAGCTTTGTTTTGCTGATAATCAATCTGAGAATATATGTTTTTTTAAAAAAAACTTGTGTTTTTCAACTTTATATTGATCCTGTTGTAGAAGTGTTTACTAAGAAATGTGAAGATGAGTTGTTTGCTTCTCTATCTTGCTCTCTGAGTAATGATTCTATAGACAGAGGACATGATTTTTGTAATTTAACTAGAGAAGAGATGTCTGCTCTGTTAGCTCTTCAGTCAGACTATTCTATAGTTATTAAGAAGGCCGATAAAGGTGGAGCCACTGCTTTATTAAATCATGATTTCTATGTAGACTCTATTTGTAGCATGTTAGCTGATGTAAATGTGTATGATAAGGTAGATCAAGATTTTATATGGGATGTGCAATGTTCTATTTTTTTCACAATACGTGATTGTATAGATAATTTTTACATCACAGAGCAACTTGCTGATTATTTAAGTGTGGAGTACTCAGTAATACCAGTGTTTCACCACCTCTAAGACCCATAGTATCAGGCAGAAAGTGGCTTATAGAGCCATTCTCTCTATATATATAGACAAGCAACTATGACCTGTTCTTGACAAAACAACCACTGTACTCAATGACACTAAACATTTTTTGAGCGACTTAAATCGCTTTGTGAATGGGAATGCAATTAATTTGGATACTGTTTTTTTGGTAACATTAGACGTAGAGTCGTTGTTTACCTGAATTCCCAATTTAGATGGTATAAATATGATTAAGTCTTTTCTTATTTCGCACAGTGGCTATGATGTTAAAACGATAGACCTTATTTGTCTTTTTTTAGAGGTTGTTTGTCTTTCGGCTTTTCCCGGTTAGGGGTCGCCACAGCGGAACTCTGGTCCGCTAATGATTGGTAGTTGGTTTTTATGGTGTCGAGTTGCCAGCCCAATGCCCAACCTTCAACAAAGGCACGCTCATTCAACGCATGTCTTTGAAACGCCCACTCGACCACGGGGAGGGCATGCAGACTGCACACAGAAGGCAGTACTTGAAAATAATGTCTTTCTTTTTCAAAAAGACTATCTACAAAAGGTTGGCATAGCTGTGGGCACTTCTTGTGCCAATAGCTATGCCAACATGGTATTGGCACAATGGGAAGAGCAGTTTGTTTTCAACTGTCATTTTACTTTTAAGGTGCTTTTTTACAGGAGGTTTGTTGATGATGTGGCTTTGCTATGGGGAGGGACTGAAAAAGAACTGGCAGATTTTATTGAATATTTACATACAACACATTTTTTAAAGTTTACTAGTACTGTGTCCTTTTCTGAAATGCTCTTTCTTGATGTATGTATTACCAAGGATTTAATGGCTAATTTTTCTACCACTCTTTTTAGGAAGCCTTGTAGAAAGAATAATATCTTAAGGCGTGACAGAATGCATCCCTCTCATGTTTTTAAGAACATCATGAAAACACAAGGGATGAGGATTTCCCGATTAAATAATACACTTGATGGGTTTGACAATGATTTAAATTTATTGTCATATGATCTTGAATCTAGGGGATGCAAGATGAAAGAGATTAAAGAGATGAGGCAGGGTGCCAGGTTACAGAGATCTACTTTAGCACAGCCATACTTTTCGAACAATACTCTTTTAAAACAACAACATGAGAAAATGAGATCTTCGACCCTCCCAATAGTGTTGCCCTATGCCAGTGATTTTAGGAAGATCAGGCACACAATAGATGCCAACTGGAACATCTTAACTTTGGATGCTAGGATTAGGAATATAGTGGGTGATAAACCCCACTATACTTATAAGAACAAGAAGTCCCTTAAACGACGTCTCTGTTATAAAGACTATGAGCCAGTTGAAACAGAAATAAGTGTCTCTCTTAGATTAGATGGCACCTGTCCCTGTGGATCTTGCAGGCACTGTTCTTCTACTGATGTTTCCAATACTTTTATACATCCTATTTCCAGGCAAAGGTTTGTATTTAAGCTGTCAGCTGATTATAAGACTCAAAATATTATTTATTTAGCAACATGTGTGGCATGTGACAGTTTCTATGTTGGCAAGTCAAATAGGATGTTGTATGAATAGATTCCTGAGCATAAATATGCTATGAGACGAGCGGATTTGACCAATGCTCTTGTAAAACATGTTTCTGAGTCAGGTCCCACACATTGGTTTAAGTTTAAAGTCATTGAGACAGTATGTAAAGGCCTTAGAGGTGGTGATTTTGTGAACTATACCGAGGAAAGGGAATTACACTGGATTTGCAAGTTTCTCTCTGATAAGAAACCCGGTTTGAATAACAAGGTTTCCTTAAAGCCTGTCCTTAAATCTAGGGATTTGGATAGATGATTTTTAATGTGCTTTGATTGGTCCACCTGTTTTATTTAATTTCGTAGTTAACTGCTGTTTTATTCAATCTGATGAAGAACCTACAGTTTGAAAGCACTATCTGTTTTTGCTGCAAATAAAATAAATTCTTTTTAAGCTGTGGTTGCAAGGAACTTTTCTTTTTTACTACTTTATATATTGGCTTTATTGGAAAGTTTCAGCTTTATCTTGTTGGGAGGTCTTTGTTTGCTTGTGCATAAATAACAGACCACTTCAAAACAAAAATGTGAGAGACATGGGTGCATGGGTGGACATCTTTCTTATATTTGACCCTCTTGTTGCAACAGTAGTTAAGAAATCTTTTTACCTTGCACATCCTATAGTGAAAAATATATTTTCCATATACAGAAAAGTCCTCACCTCCTTGTACCAAATACTGTTTAGAGTACAATGCCACCTTTTGTTTATAACTTACTAAGCATCCATGCAAATAAAGAGTACTCAGAGATTCATAACAAAAAAGATCAGAGGGTTAGAAGGATCCAACTATCAGGAATACTGTAGGCTTTGTCCCTCTGCTCAGTTTCATATAGACTCCTTAGCATTGATCTCAGCCTTGCTTATAGGGCTATAAGGAATACACTACTCCAAGAGCTCATACACCTTCGTAAATCAAGGAGTCCAGCTAACACTACTGCCAGACACCTACATTTACTCCAACAAATAAATAAGACTAGGAAGAGGGATAGACCTGTTGTGCAGTGCCATCCCTTCTCTGGAATAAACTGCCTTTCCATATTAAGCAGTGTGATGCACTGTCTGCCTTTAAAATGGAACTGGACAGCAGAATGGATACTTACAAATTTATCCATGATATGACTGACCTGGTCCTTCTTGAGAAGGGTATGTATTGGCATGGCAGAACTTGCCTCAATGTTTGGTTGGCTCCTGTAATACTGTAATCTAGGGAAGTGCCAGGGAGGATGACAAGGTTTCATTTCCACCAGAGAGACAGTCTTCAGATCCTAGGAAAGGGCTTAAGAAATGTGTGCAGAACAAGAAAAGGGGCTCCAAGAATAGGAAACAAAGCAAGTCCCAAACTAGTGGCTACTGGATTTTCAATATAAGGACTCATTTTTTTCCTATTTCTGCCATAGGGTTATTGTTTGATGCACTCTTCTCATATTTCATGAGCTTCTTGGTGCTGAAGCACATTGATACTGTGAGTGGCACACCATCTTCCATACAAACAGGAGTTATTGGACACAGTCTGCTCATTTACAATATCATTGGATATTGTTAATCATTTTCAGTCTTTGTTGTTAGTTTAACATAATAGTTGCTGTATATACTGTTTGTCCTTACTTTATGATAACTTCTACTTTTAATGTATGCAATTTAACATCACCTCATAACAGAAAAGTGTTGTAAATGTCTTTAAAAAAAGGTTGATATTATCTTTTGTCAGTAATGCAAATAAGCAAATAAGCTAAAAGGCACATTCAGTTGTTAAATCTTTTTGGAAAGATCTCCTAGAGTTGAATGTCAACACTAAAGCTATGAAGGGAGTATTGACAGACATAGATAACTTGTTAGAATTATCCCTAATGGAAAAGATAGTGTATAAGTAAGGAAGATGGGTTGGGAGGCTTTTTAAAACAAGAAATAGTGAAGTGATACTGATCAGTTCTTTAGGACAATGATTATATAAAGGGGAAGGAAACAAGGCAAAGCTAATTATTGCAGAGGACTTCAATGGATGTTAGACTCATTCTGGGACTGAAACCATCTGTCACCAGAGACATATAACGTCCCAGCATGTGATCAAGGAGACATGTGAATTTATGTTGGTTGCTAGACATTTGGAGAACACTTCACCCAATGGAAGCAAAATACACTTATATTAACTCCTGTTTGAAGGCAGCTAGTGTCCAATGATGTAATACAGGGTGGAATGGTGTAATGAGAGCAGTTAATATTATCCTGGCTGTTTCTACAGATCATAAAGCAGTTTGATAAGGATTACTCCTCATCCAAGGAAAAACTGTTTAAATTAGACCCATTATTTGTGAAAGATAAATAATTATTAGTGCAAGTCAGCAAAAGTATGGAGAACTACTGTCATAAGAATATGATCCCTTGGTTTGTTGTGATTTGGTTAAATTAAAATTAAAAGCAATATGTAAATGGTAAAAGCCCAAGTGATAATGAAATGTGAAAGATAACTCAGTTTTTTGAAAGCAGTTAACTTTGGCAGGAATGCCATAATATTTGTTTTAAAAACAAAGCTGTAATTCAGTATTGCAAAGATAAAAAAAAAAGCTTTAAATCTACTTAAGAAGACTAGGTCCTTGATATAGCTGGAACATGTCGCATTCTGTACATAAGCCAAAGGAAATAAACCAGTCAAGCCGTTGGCTCATACAGATGAACAGTGTAGAAGAACAATAGTCATTGCTGGCAATTATTCAAAACAAACTCATGATATTGTTATATCTGAACCAGGCTTAAATAGGGACTATCAAAAATATTACAAGAGCATATACAGTGAGAAGGCAGACTATGAACTACAGGAATGAAGAGATGCTTTCTTAAACAGTACTGACATCATCCAATTACCCTCAGCAGGATAAGTGGTACACTCCTATACAATCATTCAAGTTTCAGAGAGCCATCTGTGCACTACGTAAAGTAAGGCTCCAGGCTTGGATGGGCTTACAGGCAATTGTAGTGCTGCCTAAATGATAAAAGCACTCATAGGTTCATAGGTGTGTATTAGGCTAACTGCAACTCCAGCCTTTTTAAGCCTAGCCACACATCCCAAATCTCTGACAAGTTCTAGTACCCTTGGTAAGTGTAAATAGGGGCTTGGGAGATGAAACATTTACATGCAAGGGCCTGGGAAATTAACCATTAACAGGCTGTCTGTATCCATTCGAAACATAGGTTGCAAACCAGGGATGAATTACCTGTTCCCCATCCAATTGTTCAAGTTACACTTGAACTGGGGTAGGGAGGAGCTCTACTTCACATGGATGGGGAGCCTGTTCTAGAGAAGGGATAGTCTCTGGGATACATATCTTAGGTTCATAGGTGTGTACTAGGCTAATGGCCCTGGAGCCTTTACAAGCCTAGCCCATAGGATTACCCTGGCATCATGCCACCTGACCTTACTTCCCAGTGCCTCTGTCAAGTAAAGCCACTAGAGATATCCCTGGGGTGAAATTTTTTATTTCCCATCCACTCATCAAGATTTCTCTTGAAGAGGACCAGTGAGGTGCTCTGCTTGACATGTATGGGAAGTCTATTCCATAGCATGGGCAGTCTCTGGGTTATGAAACTGTCCCTCCAGCATGTTCTGTTGATTGTGGTAATGAGGTTGAGGTCTCTGGTGCATCTGGTGTGAAGGGATTGGGATTTCATTAGATGCAGCATTTCCTAACAGAGCTGGGTCAGACATGGCTTTGTAATTCAAGCAAAGATCACCTCTAAGTAGGTGAATGGAGACAGAGAATAGTTGGAGTTTTTTGAGTCTGTCCATATAGGACAAATGTTTAAAGCCTAGGATCCTCTTTGTGAGGTTTTTTTGTGGCCACTCCAGTTATTGCAGCTGTTCAGTGAGCTACATGGCAAATGGGGCATTGTACTCAATGATTGGCCTAATGAGGGAAGAGTAGAGGGAGACAATGACCTCTTTCTTCCTGGATGCAAAACCCTTAGTAATGAGATGTGCCACACAGAAGGACTTTCTGACCACAGTGGCAATGTGGTGGTCAAAAGAGAGGTTGCTGTCAACCTGTGTTCCCAGATCTCTTATAATGCCTTCTGTGTTCAGTGGACTACCATCGATGTGGTAATTCATGGAACCGGGTTTTTCCCAAAGGGGATGATGACACATTTTTGGCATTGAACTTAAGGTCATGGTTAGACAGTAGTTGTTGGTCTCAGTGAGGCTTTTATGTAGGATGTCAACATCACTTCGGGAGTTAATAATAGCTCGACTTGCAATCATCTGGGAACTTTGTCAGTCAGAGTCCCTTCGTGTTAGCCTGGACTTCAGAGAAGTAGATATTAAACAGGAGAGGACCCAGGACCGTACCCTGTGTGACTTCACTAGTAACCGGTCGGCAGTCTGACTTGGAATCAGCTACTTTCACACTGCGGGTTCTACCTATGAGCCAGTTTGTAACCCACCTAGTGATATAGGGGTTGATGCGTAGCCTAGTGAGTTTTTTCTGTGATTCCTGAGTGGGGAATGGTATCAAAGGCCTTGACCAGATCAAGGTAGTCTGTATGTACCACCTTGCCTTCATCCACAGCTCTGGTGACTGACTCAAAGAAGTTGACCAAGTTGAGCAGGCATGAGCTACCCTTCACAAAACCAAACTGTGTGGGATCCAGAGTTTGGAGATTCCCTATATCCTTGTTTATTAGGTCCATGATGATGCGTTCCATAGCTTTGCATATCAGACTCATCAGGCTAATGTGGTGTTAGTTCCCAGGGTCTGTAGTCACTCCTCCTTTGTGGAAAGGGATAACTGTACCAGTGCACCATTTGGTAGAGACAAAGCCTGAGGTGAGGCTGTGATTGAACAGGGTGCACAGGTGAAGTTCCAGTTCACTCTGTAGTTCATGTAGAACACAGCCAGGGATATTGTCAAGTCCCATAGGAGCTGTATTCATGGCTTTGGACAGTGCTGTTTTAACCTGAGCAGCAGTAATACTGGATGTCTGGCAATATACTGGTATTGTGACTGGTCCTTTGGGAGGGGGGTAAAGTTGGCACTGACTCTGCCAGCCAGTATATTGGCAATATCTCTTGGTTCGGTATAGGAGGTACCATTGTGCCATAGCTAAGAACAAATCTGGATATTGCTGTGGAGATTCTTTACATAACTATACAAGGCCTTGTGGTCGTCTTTACTATCTGCTGCAATTCCGTTTTCATAGCTAGCTTTAGAGGATTTGATGAGGGTGCTCAACTTTTTGTTGAGGCTGATAAGGGAGTTTTCCACTCTTGGGACTTCACTTTTTTCCGCATCAGTTTCATCTTTCTGTTGTAGAGTTTGTTTATTGCAGGGGACCACCAGATTGACTTCCTTTTTTTGAAGGAGAGTGTCCTGATTCTATTGGGTATGGCGAGATCCATGCATTTGGGTATGTGTTCATACAGTGCATTTGTGTATGATTTAGCTGCCATGCAACTATTCTCAATTTGCATGGGTGCCATGAAGTTAGCCACTTCTGTTTTTAGGACCCCAAAGTTAGCTTTGGAGAAGTTTTTCATGGTGGTTACCTTTGCTGGGGGGGGGGGGGGGATTTCCAAGGTGATTAGTTTGTGGTCAGATCTAACCCAGGAAGAGTTGACTATTGGTGTAGAGTAATGGTCATCCATGTTAATAATGACCAGGTCAAGGATGTTGCTACTGCTAGTGGGGGTAAGAACAAGCTGGTCCAGGGCATTGATTTAATGAATTCCTGGAAACGTTGGGCAAGTGTATTGGTGCATGAGTAGTTTTCCCCAGTTAATGGAGGGGTAGTTGAAGACACCCAGTATGAGATAGTTAGGTTGGGCCCTAATATTCTCCAAGGTGCTTAGGAATGTAGAGTGTGAGTCTTGGGACATGGTTGTGGACCTATAGCAGGCTACAACCTGAATCACTGTCCTACCCAATTTTAGCTGCACCTGAAGTATCTCTGATGTGTTTTGTTGGAGGTGTGTGCATCCTTTATGAATATGGAAACACCACCACCTTTGGAGCTTCGGTCCATGTTCTGGGGCCAAAAGATGCAGAATGAGTTATAGCCTGGTAGTGCAGGGGTTCTCTCTTCTACTTTGAACCAGGTCTCTGTTACACACAAATGTTGATGTTCTCCATTTTAAGGAGTGCTTTGAGTGAGTGCATTTTGAGATTTAGACTTGTAGCATTGAGCAGCATGACCCTCAGATTGCATTTATTTGTAGCTGTTATGGTGGTAATTTGGTCTTTGGAACACTGCCTAAAAAAAGGCACTATAGGGGTGGCAAGAGCCTTGGCCAGTATCCAGAATCCCAGGGGTGACAGATGCAGGCCATCTCTGGCAAAACAATGAGGTCTGTCAATCATGACATCTTAGGCAGACAGATGCTGGATCCCCTTATAATGACACCAGAAATTTAGCCAACTGTTGAAATCAATCATTTTCTGCTTATAATGTAATATCATTCTGGGTGATGGTAGGATGCTGCTCAGGGCTAGGGTCATACCCACCTGGGCTACATAATCTGAGAGCTCCACCATGTCTCTTTTCATGTAGTCCAGAGAGGTACGTCTCGGATCATTCACACCTACATGTACAATGACAGAGTCATATTTGTATTTGTTGTTGAGGGACCTGAGTGCATGCATCACGTGGTGGATCCTGGTGCCTGACAGGCAGCTGACTGTTACTTTCTCCTTATTCAACCTACTGAGTGGGACATCAATGTGCCTCACTATCGAGTCACCTATGACTAGTGTGTTGGGCATGCTGATTTGCCTTAGGGGCTTTGGTTGAGTGGCACATTGTTGTTATGCGTCTCGTCATTAGTGTTGTGTTGTGGGGGTCAAGTGCATTTCTGCCTTGGAGGTCTCTGCTGTTTGGGTGGATTTTTATGGAGAGCCTCCACAAAGGTGGGTGTGTGGTTTGTGTTTCTATGTGAAAGCAGTGCTGGTGTGTGCTCTGCAGGGCTATGTGTTCCATGTGGTGTGGTGCAAGTGTTGACCTTCTCCTGTTGACCAGCTATTCCGGTCTTGGTGAGAGAGTGTGTGGCTTGCAATTTGGATATATAAATGCATCTCTCACAAGTCTTGAGTGTTGGGAGGTAAGCGGAGAGGGTTGTCAGTGTACATGAGTCAGTTGCTACATTGCCTCAGGATGCTCAAGTTCACCAGGTTAATAAGAGAAAGCACATGGAAGTGACCTTTAGACATGCCTGGCAGGGTGGGCATTAATAATAAGTACTGGAGCTGTTTCCTTGTAGAACGTTTAGTGCTGGTAGCACTTTTTGTGCTACAATAATTGCTACAAGAAGTCTGTTAAAGTGCTAGACTTATAAGCTAGTAAAAGTGCAGGACAGGAGAGAACTAGCAGATCTAAGGAAAAAAATTGAAGAGCAGACTTTGGCACCACTCATAAGCTTACAAACAGTCCTAGATACAGCAAATCCGTTTCTGGACTAGACTAGTTACAGGAAAGGCGGGAAACAAGAGCAAACATGGGCTTTTAAACCAAAAAGTTGAAAGAGATGGAAAAACTGGCCAAACGGCCAATAAACTACAATTTTTGGGCCAGAAAGAACTCCTCTTCTGGTAGATAGCCTACCTTGTGCTTAGCACTCCCACTGATAAGCTAAAAGGCTTCCCTCCAACACAGAAAGACTTGGGGGGTTCAGAAGTTTACAAACTGTCCTGGATACAGCAAATCTATATTCAGACTAGACTAGTTACAGGAAAGGCAGGAAACAAGCTTAGAATTTTTTTTTTAATCTGTCTCTAACAGGCCCTATTTGTATCATAGGCAAGGTTTAAGTCTTTAGATCTGGTATTTCTGGTTCTGTTTGTTTTGCGGATATGCAGGAGGTCTGAAGATGCCTTGTATGCCAGGCATAAATCTCTCAGCAGCCTGTAGGAGATAGAATATAGGGAATGTGTTTTGAAATGGTCTGCACAGTACATGTTATTTATACCCTGTAGTATTATTTAGTGAGGAACCTCTCTGTGGATGTTCCAATTGCTGGTTGTGACTTTATTACAAGTCATTGTAGTGAAAACCATCTGTGTACAATATAGATTTTGATGCAAGGCCTGAGGAATATGCCAGAACCAGCTATGCCAATAATGGCTACATTTGCAAAGGCCTTTTGTTCCATTAGATAAGATTATTTATGGAACAGTTTAAAAAGAAATGGCATTACATTAAACTACTTAAAATGAATCCAAGCCTTTTACTAGGACTTTTCTGTGATGGTGTTACATAACAATCAACTTACACATTCTTTCTTGCGGAGGATAGGAACCAGACAAGGTTGCCCTTATCTCCAGCATTACTCTTATTAGCTATAGTGCTATTAAGCAGACATGTACCACAAAAGGACCTGATGTCAGGCTGAAAACTGATGGGAGTAGAGATATGATTGCTATTATTTGCTGATGATTGTAGGATAGCCAGCAGCCTAAACCTTCTCCCCTCCCAACTGCCATGCCTTCCCTTCTTATAGCCTCTTCATACAACTCCTGAGTTAGCCTCCCTCTCCCACTAGATCTGCTATCCCTGCGAATAGCCTTGGCTGCAGGATAGCCTTTGTCCACTAGGTGGCACTCTCTTCCCAGGCCTAATCTCCTTGAACAACTATCTTCCAATCTTAAATTATAGAACTCAAGACATTCATTCCCTAATATATCTATCTATCTGGCAGACCCACTATACCCCCTTTTTTACTAAACATTTCTCTACTGCACAACCCACCATCTCCCCTTAAAACTTACCTTAACAGTCAGCACTCCAGTGATTGTTTTTCTCAAAATTTAGTCCATCACTGGCACTTTCCACTCCATTCGCCCTGCGGGCTCACAACTCTCCCCTACCCTGCCCCCAAATTCCACCTGCCCCCGTGCTCCTACCTTTATACTACCCTAACCACACCCCCGAATTACTCTGCCACTCCCACACTTCACATTCCTCCAACCACAATTCTTCCTTCCCGTACACCCAACTCCAACTCCCAACCCATCAAAACTCACTCTCTTCTATTACCCCACCCATACTCTCTATCCCAATTACTACCTTACCCCATAATGTCTCCACTAACTCCCACCATATCTCCACAACCTAGACCACATCACTTCCTCATACCCCCACTTCTCATACTTTATCTTCTGTCTATGAATTCCACCATCTACCTAACACTCAACACCCTAATTCAATTACCACCACTATTATCCAACCACACACATCCACACAAATGCTACCCCACCTCATCTCCAATTCCACTACTCCAAAAGCTCTCCACCCCATACGACCTACATATTTAAACTCTAGGACTAAAAACTATCACTAACTCCTACTAAAGATCACCAAACTCATAAAAAGTATATTACCTACCCTAATAGCCGATGGCGATATCCATCCTAACCCAGGCCCAAATTCACATGCTACTACTAACCCCACAGATAGTACTCCTTCTAACCTAAGAAGCTTATAACATGCCCCTAACTCATTTCTAGTCTGTCATCTAAATATTAGAAGTATAAATAAGGAAATCTACTACCTGCATTCCCGCCTGGACATTCACTCCCCTGATCTACTCTGTCTTACAGAAACCTGGCTGAAGCCCACTATCCCTGATAATGAAATTATACCCCATAATTACAATATAAAAAGACTGGACCGGAAAGGTAGAAAAGGAGGCGGAGTAGCCGTCCTTTATAAATCCACTCTTGAGGTATCCACAATTACCACCCCACAAGAACTAACAACTGCCAACTCTGAAACAATCATCTCAAAAGTCCAACTTAACAAACACAAATCTATAATCATAGTATGTACCTATATTCCCCCAGGCAACAACATAGACACCTTAGAATGCACCCTCCAATGGTTATCCACTAACCACCCCCAAGAAACAATCATTCTCAGGGACTTCAATATCGACTGGCTAACATGTTTATCAAATTTCCCCACCAACCATATCAACTTACATGGTTTCTCCCAGATAATTACTTCCCCCACTAGAATCAATAAACCCAACAATAAGGAAAGTATCCTAGATTGGATCTTAATAAATAACAACCCTCAGTTATACAAATCAGGTACCCTACCTGAGGACATGAGCAACCACCTCTTAACCTATATAATCAGGAAAAAGGATGACATGTCTCAACAAACTACCTTTAAAACACTTAGGTATACAAAGAACTTTAATCTAACTTGTTTCCAAGCCGAACTTAACTCATGCAAATGGGACAATCTTAAAGTACTCCCCCTTGATGAAGCTGTCTCAGAATTCAATGCTAGATTCCTTGCCATCTTAGACAGACATGCTCCCACACGAAGAATCAAAACCAAAAACAAAACTGCTCCATGGCTAACCAACAGTACTAGACAAAACATTATTGCTAGAAACAAAGCATGGACCTCCTGGAGAGCCACCAAATGTCCACAAGCCCACATTAGAGACAAACAAATGAGAAATGAAACAAAAAGGTCTATTGTGTCAGACAAAAAAAAACTACTATTTAAATTTACAGCAAAAACACCAAAATCAACCCCAAAAATTCTGGTCATGTCTGAATAAACTGCTCCACCCAGGCAAATCAGCAACCCCCACCCTCTCAACTACCCTACAGCTACCTCCTAAGAGTGTTGCAATGACCTTTAATACTTTCTTCACAGAAACAGTCCAGTCACTTGCTAACAACCTATCTCCCATCTCCTCTACTCCTACTGCACCCACACAGGCAAATATCCCACCCTTTAAATTTGATCCTATACCCACAGACTATATTAAATCCTTGCTTAAAAAACTAAAACCTACCACTCTAGCAGTAGACCTACTTCCTGCAGAGTTTCTGCAAACGTCCGCTAATGAAATAGCACACCCTATCTCCATTCTTATCAACTGTACTGTACAAAAATCCCACATCCCCTCCATCTGGAAAATCTCACACATTATTCCTCTTCATAAAGGGGGAACCTCCACAGAACTCTCTAACTATAGACCTATAGCCATACTATCTCCCTTAGCCAAAATAATGGAAAAATGCATACACAAGCAAATTTTAACACACCTTAATCAGAAGACTCTACTAGCACCAACCCAGCACGGATTTAGACCTGCACATAGCACAACGACTGCCCTTCTCTACTTTTCTCACACAATAAATCACAACCGTGATCAAAATAAGCTCGCTTCTGCCCTCTTTCTTGATCTTTCAAAAGCATTCGACACGGTAAATCACCACCTACTCCTAGACTCTCTAAAATCACTTTCCTTAGACAACCCAGTAATCAACTGGTTCCACTCTTACCTCCATGGCAGATAACAAGCTGTTCTATGGAAAGACAATCTATCCCCCCTTCTACCTGTCAACCTTGGAGTACCCCAAGGCTCTATATTGGGTCCCCTCCTTTTCACTATTTTCATAACCGACCTACCCAATGTTATCCCAGATACAACTTGTATACAGTATGCAGATGACTCCACACTTATCTGCTCTGCCTCCACTCCCACAGAACTACAATCCCTATCCCAAATCACCTTTAATAAAGTAGAAAACTGGCTGAATAATCGTTGCCTCCTGCTTAACCCAAACAAAACCAAACTTCTTCTTTTCTCCCCTACCCGTAATTTAATATTACCAAAAATTACAATTTCATCTAACAATGGCACCATAATCTCCCCTGAACCTTTCACTAAACTACTTGGAGTAATCATTGATAATAATCTGAAGTATGACGCCCATATAGACAAAACCATAAAAACGGTTAACAAAAAAATCGGCTCCTTGTATAGGATTAAACAATTCTTAACCCCATCTGCCAGAACTGCCATAGCTCGGACACATCTGCTGTCAACCCTTCTCTACGCCTCTCCCATCCTTACAAATCTAAGTAAATCAAACCTTAACAAAATCAATACCTCCTATAACAATATACCTAGATTTGCCACAGGGTCAGCCTATAGAACTCACCACTGTCAAAATCTTCACAAACTAGGCTGGCTAGAACTACCCAATCAGCTCCATTATAACTAACTCATAGTTATACATAAAACCCTCTATCTACCTACCAGTACTCCCATTCTGTCTAATATTATTACCCCCTACAGCAACCTAGCATCCCTCCGCTCATCTAACAGAATGCTAGTGCAAACAACCAAAGCCAACAACTCAGCTGGTGAATCTTTATTCTCCAACTCTGCTGGAAAAAATGAAACCTACTTCCTGCTGAACTAACAACTATATTCTCCCTGCCCCAATTTAAAACATCCCTAAAGATCTGTCTAAACAGGGATTGGCTATGTCCATGTCTTAACCCAGACTAACCAAAAATAACAAATAGGTAAGAAAATACATAGTTATGTCCATGTCTCCACCTAAACTAACCCCCAAAAAAGATATATATATATATATATATATATATATATATATATATATATATATATATATATATATATATATATTTTTTTTTTATGACAAAGGTAAGATAAACTTAGCTCACAGAGGTGAAATACCCATTAATAATTTTCCCCAACCCAAACAACATACACTTCTCTACAAACTTTAGAATACTATTATCAGGAATATAGCTTGATTCCTACCCATTCTGAGCCTACACTCTTCTCCCCCTCTATATTCTATTTACAAAAACTTTCCTTCTTAGCTAACCACCTTTTATCTTAACTAGCATTCTTACATTCAGCCTTGAAATACATATCTTTCTCTCTTACACACTTCTAACATGTATAATGTTATCTCTATATGACTACCATAAACCCACAAAATTTGCTTCAGTTACATCAAACCTTGACTATAAATTGTTAGTGATTTCTTAAATGTGTTAATTTCTATGTAACTACATACTTAAGTGTCAATTATTTGCAATGTGGAGCTGTTATCCCCGGGCCTTCGCTGAAAATGGACTTGTATCCAGTCGGACTATCCCAGTGAGCAAATATAAAATAAATAAAAATAAATAAATTAATTAATATAAAACCATCTCCAAGATTTGGTCACAAAACAGTAGCTTTTGTTGTGCTTTGCAGATATTTCTGGTTTTAAGAGATATACTATGGTGCTGTACCCTGTAAACTAGGTTTTGGAGAAGATAAAACAAGAGGGATTAAAAATTACCTTTACTTGGACCAATGCACCCCCTAAATATTGTGAGCTATATTTGATATCCTTACCCATTAACTGATTGAGCTGAACATGTGTCAGATTTGAGATAAATTATATGTCTGGTTTCTGATCTACTTTAGAAGCTCGAAGTTTCAAAACTTCAAACTGCAAATGGTAGAGACCATAAGACTGAAGTTTTGAAACTTTGAAATTGTAATAGAAAAAAATAAAAAATAATAAAAAAAAGCATTTTTGCAGGGGGCTGCTCCCCTCACACTCCCTGCTAAATAAATATACCAGCTCCGAGATCACACTACAGTGAGAAGAATTGTAAATTTCCTATTCAACTCTTTATGGTGATCTCCATTCGAAATATTCAAAGTTTCAAAACTTCAATCTTATGGTCTTCACCATTTGCAGTTCAATGTTTTGAAACATGGAGCTTGTGCAGGGAATCCCTGATTCCACACATGGAAGACGTTAAGCTTATTGTTGCTGGAAAGGGTCAGAGTAGTCAAAATGTTTACAGCACCCCTTGCTATTTAATGTTTTTCATCATGTTTGCATCTCTGGACTACACACATACTACTTAAGAAAATTAGTGTCGACTATGCCAATTCATTTGGAATAGCAGACAAAGAAGGGTCTGAATTTAGTAGAGTATGCCTCACCAATATTCTCTGGTTTGGTAATCCCCCTGCTGGGATATGTACACTAGTGCTTTTAGCTTATCCAGTTATTTATTTATTTTTTTGATCTGAAGAACCATGGTGGTCTAAAATAGATAACAGCATTATGAATGCACAGATGCCATGGAGCCTAAGTTTTTTTATTTTAAATCTCGTTCTATCTGTCAGCATTTACAAGCTATAACTTAAACACATGGTGTATTAAAGAAGCTGTACAATATAGTCAATTCTGAGGAGATGTGCACCAAGGTTCAGATCTGGGGTATCCCTTTATGAAAGTAGATAGTACCCTTGTTAGAGATGATGAATTGAAGCATAATGGGGTAAAATGGATCTCTGACATACTGATGGAAATGGAGGGAGACAGAATTATTGGGGACTTACAAATAGTGAAAAAGAGATAGGGCTTAGGAAAGAAAACATTTTGGAAATATTTGAGACTATAGTATATGTTAAATAGCTCCCATTCTCCACATGGATCAAATGAGGTCACTTTCCATTAGTTTCTCTGGTTAATAGACTCACATGAGGTACAAACAGGATACACCCACACACGGTATCATATGCTTCTTAGTAAAGAGTGTGACCAGGCAGGGGCATATGCTTGGAACAAGAAAAAGAGTGGATGCACTGATTAAAGCTCCAGGTCACAGCCAGCAATATAAAGGTATTTTCAGTTTTCTGGTGATATTAGCAGCCTGTGTATGGCCAGGACCTTCTATTTTGAACATTATGATATTGAAAACTGAATTGGAAAATGACTGATGGATGATTGGCCTACTTCAGGAGACAGAGTGTGATAAGCTGATCGCTTTCATAAAGAAAGAATTGGAAACCTTGTTGAGAAGGACGATCCCTACCCTGTGATTGAAAGGGCACATCAAATTGCTACCAAAACTAGTACTAATTTACCACATCATTTTTTTATTCACCTCCTTAGTTATACAGACAGTGAAGATGTGCTACGAGGTACCAGAGAGAGTTAGGCAGCAACTCTTAAGTTGGGCGCACAATGGTACATTTCTCACCTGACAACAGTGCTGCATTATTGAGCAAATGGAGACTGTTCATTCTTGACCTCAAATGCTTTAAAGTGAAAGGCTTTCCAGTGCAGTTGAAATTTCCAGGCACACTCATGATTCTTAAGGGTTATCTCACTTTACCTATTGCCTTTTCTTCAGAAGCTGAATCCTATCTTGTAAAACACTGGACAATAATGTGGGGCTTGCAGAGAATAAAGAGCAAGGAACCAAGGTGAAAAAAAACGGTTTATTTAATCCCCTGGGAAATGGTGGTAGCACTGTGGGATGAAGAAATCCAGGAACACAGAGAAGAGACCAAAGACTGTATACCCAAGCTTAGCTGAAAGAGCATTGTCTGTCCCTTTGACCCAGTTTCTTATTGAATGTAGATCAGAGTGCAAGTGAAGAGTGCTGTATCTTTAAGAAGCATGTCAAGGCTGTACATGCACATATAAATTCCAGACACGTGCACTCCCTAGTGCCATTTTGTAAGAGCAGCCAGAGTAAGACCATGCATGATCACAGTTCTTAGTTTGTATAGAAGTTACTTAAGTTAAAGTCAGTAAACTTCTGTAGTGATGTGTGTATATAAAATAAAGCTGCTTGAACAGAACCCATGAAGACTCTTCTATTGTGTCCAAAGTAGGAGTGTGACATGGTGTCAGAACTGGGATTGAAGAGAATAAGATCCAGAGCCATGAGGTGCAGAGACAACAGTGAAGGTAAAACTAAGAGGAACGAGCACAAACAGAGCCAGAAACGAATCAAAGATAATGAGAAGCAGCACAAACTGTTAACTTGATATAAAGACAAAATGGGGCATTACAAGGGCACAAACCGCATTATTGAACAAGCGGAAGGCACAAAACGTTTGTTAACTAAAATAAATATTTAAAATAAAGGTATTTGAGGAAACAACTAACAGTAAAGCAAAACAAGCATGTTTAAAATAAAACAAGCATGTTTAAAGCAAAACTAGTGTGTTTAAAGCAAAACTGGGCATGTTTAGAGTAAAACGAGCACAAGAAAAGTACAATGGGGATTAAACGGGCTTAAACAAGCAAAATGAATGTAATAAGGGCAAAAAGGGCACATTAAGCAAAAATAAAGCAAGGTGACTGCATGTGTTTTGGCAAAGTACTATATTTTGGCATAACTATGACTTCGTATTGTATCAAGGGCATGAATAAAGTTATCTTAAAGTGTGAAAATGTGCTTACAGTGTGTGCTTATTACTGTGCATGTATTTTGAAGAATTTATTGTGTGCAAAGTACAACTATCTCATAAAATAGAGTCGAAGTATAGCCATTTCAAAACGTTTCTTGTGCTGGGTGTGTCTATTCGCAATGCTTCACCATTAGAGAGTATTTCTTTCACTGTAAAGAGTTGCCTAGCAAGGTACCGCCATTTTGGAGACATTTCAGTGTGCTGTGTGCAGTTATTCGAAAAGTGCAATTACTTGAAAATGTTAATGAGTTTTGGGCAAGAGAGGTCCAGATTATTCACATCATGCAGTTATTTGATATGTTTCTTATACTGATAAGAGGTGATTTCTTGCAATAAACGATATTACAAGATTATTACAGTGCCCAAGAGTTTATTTCATTCGCATTGTAAAGTTGTTTGAGATGTTTCTTAAAATGATGATAAATGACTTTAACATTGCAAAACGATATTACAAAAGTGTTAAAGTGCCTGAGAGGTTTATTTTGCAAAGTCCAGTTATTCAAAGGAGCTATTAGCTTGCCCAAAAAGGTATAAGTTCAGAAGCACAAAGGCACTGGACAAAGTTACAAATACTGGCATAAGTTTCTGGCATGTGTGCATGTGTGTATGTCTGCGCTTATTTACAAAACCCTTCACTGGTATGTGTTAATATGGCAGACAGATTTCAAAAGCCCCTACCACTTCTATTTGATCTGAATATTGCAGAGAATTGGAGAATATTTGAGCAAGAGTTAGATATTTTTATACAAGAAGCTTATGCAGCTAGAGATGCATGTACCAGGGCATTCATTTTGCTAAACCTATCTGGGTCAGAGGCCATAAAAAAGGATCATTCATTTGTATATGCACCTGCAGTATATGAAGCAGAAGGTGAAAGCCATCATATTGTTGTACAAGCTGAATCAAGAGATGACCCTGAGTGTTTGAAGCGCAAGTTCAGAGAAATGTTTAACCCCCCAGACAATCCCAGACAAATATTACATTAGAGAGGTATTTGATTTACATGAGAGATCAGAAACCAGGGGAAATATTTGCAGCTTATATAATAGACCTGAGAAACAGAGCTAAGACATGTCGGTTTAGTGACTTAAAGGATGAATTGATAATGGACAGGCTTGTGTGTGGTATTAACAGTGCTGCTGTGAAAAACATTTTGCTTCTTGACAGTGATTTAATATTGAGCAAAGCCATAGAGATTTGTCAAATCCATAAGGTGACAGAAAAACACATGAGTATGCTTGTGAGAGCATGGTTTCAGTTGGCTCCAGAGCAAATGTAGATAGCATACATAACGTGGAAAACTAAACCAGGCCAAAGCACAGGGTAGCAACACGAAGACACATAGCTTTCCAGTAAGTTCTAAGAAGGGAGCTTGCTCCAGCTCAGAGCAGGACAAGCAATTAATCAGCAAAGTCTAACTTTATTGTAAACCATCGCAAGTGTGGTGCAAATCCTGACTCTAAAAGAGAAAAGTGCTTAGCATTTGTAAGCAATGTCACAAATGTAAAAAATGGAACCATTAACAGAAGTTTTGCAAATCAAGTAAGCTTCACACAGTTGTAAAGAAAGGTCACACAAAGAAGCAAGTTGATCAAGTAGAGCCAAAGCAGTCAGCTTTCTATGTAGATGGTGTATCAGTACTTGGTGAAAAAGTTGATGCAGTGAATTTATTAACAATGAGCAAAGTGTTTTGTACTGTCCAGATTAATAGAAAATCCACAGAGCTTAAAGTAGACACTAGTTCAAAGTGCAATGTTCTATCAGTAGTCACATTTGCTAAAGTGAGAACTAACAAACAACTCAATGTAGCTAGTAGTGCGAAATTTGTTGCTTATGGAGGTGAAGAAATTCAGACCGAAGGTTCAGTGATGCTTTCATGTTATTTGGCCAAGAACTGTTACAACTTGTTATTCTATGATTCCAAAGACCAGTGCAATCAATATTGTGTCTCAAAGATAGTATAAGAATGAATCTGCTTTCTTTTGCTGAAGAAGTTCATCATATAAGTGCATTTTCGAGGTCTACATTTTCTGAAGCCATTTTCTCAGAGTATGCTGATGTTTTTAATGATAAGTTTGGCAAACTTCCAGTTGTGCATTCCATCAAGTTAGACTCAGAGGTCACTCCAGTAGTCGGAATAGCAGGAAGAGTTCCGATAGCTATGCAAGATAAAGTTAAGGCTCAGTTGGATAAAATGGTGCAACAAGGTGTGATTTGTCCAGTCACAGAACCATCTGAATGGGTGTTGTCCATGGTAGCAGCTCACAAAAAAGGCTCAGAAGAAATCAGAATATGCATTAACCCAAGAAATCTGAACAAAGCATTAAAGAGACCATATCATCCAATGTGTACAGTTGAAGAGGTTGCAGCCTTAATACCGAATGCCACTGTTTTCTCAGTCTTGGATGCAAAGAGTTAATTTTGGAAAGTGATGTTTGATCACAAATCTTCATTTCTAACAACTTTTGCTACTCTGTTTGGCAGACGCAGATTCCTAAGGAATGCATTTGGAGTAAATTCTGCTAGCAAAGTCTTTCAGAGTGCAATGGAGCAAAATTTTTTGGGTTATCCTTGTGCCATAATAGATGATTTATTGGTTGAAGGCAATAGTGAAGCAGAGCATGGCAGAAACCTCAATAAAGTTCTAGACAGAGCACATGAAGTAAACTTGAAGCTCAATCTTCTAAAGTGGAAATTCTGACATCCACAAGTTACCTAAGTAGGTAATTTGTTTACGAGTGCAAGCTTGAGACCAGACCCAACCAAGCAAGCAGCTATTCTTGAAATGTCAGCACCAGACAGTGTCAAGCTCTACAATGTCTTCTAGACGTCAGTGATTTGACAGCACCTTTAAGAGAGTTAACATGAAAAAATATTGCATGGTCATGTTTGGAACGGCACCAGAAGGCATTTGAAGAACTTAAGCAGAAAATTGCCACCTCACCTACACAAAGATACTATGTTGTGAACAAACCAGTTACTCTTTCCTGTAATGCTTCAAAATTTGGTCTTGGCACAGTTATACTTCAAGAGGGCAGACCAGTGGCCTACGCTTACCATTAACTCAAATTGAGATGCAGTATGCTGAAACTGAGAAGGAGCTTTAGGCAATAGTATTTGCATGTTCTAAATTTCATGATTATATTTATGGTTGAGATATTCAGATTGAAACTGACCACCAACCTCTAGTTACTATTCTCAAGAGGCCTATGCATTCAGCTCCAGTGAGATTACAAAGAATGATGCTCATATTGCAAAAGCACAATTTCAAAATGGTCTGCACGAAAGGCAAATTGCTCTATCTGGCTGATACCTTATCCAGATCACCCAGAAATACTACAGAACAACTTGATGCAGAGAATTTTGACTTTGATGTGATGTCAGTGCGTAAATTTTCTACCACTTAACTTGATGAGTTGAGAGATCACACTCAGACTAATCCAATTTTGCAGAAGCTCAATCACTACATTAATGTTGGATGGCCATCAAAGCAATCTAATCTACCACATGAAGTGCAAACCTATTTTGCTTACAGAGATGAATTGTTGATAGAAGATGGCATTATTTTCAAAGGTATTAAAATTGTTATTCCTGCTTCCTTACAATAAGAGTACATCAAGATTTTGGATTGTGGTCTCCCATGATCCACAGCCACTAAGAGAAGAGTGAGAGAATTTGAATTTTGGCCTTCATTATCAAAATACATTGGTAAAGTACTTTCTTCTTGTTCATTGTGCATTAGTACTAGACTGCATTTGCAAAGAGAACCACTTCAGCTAAGTCCAGTTCCTGAACTACCTTGGTCAACAGTTGCAACTGATATCTTTGAGTGGAACAATCAATACTACTTGGTTTTGGTAGACTCTTATTTGAATTGGTTTGAGATTGATCTACTATCTAACCTAACATCTACTGCTGTTATTATTAAGTTGAAATGTCATTTCACAGTTCATGGTAGTCCACACAAAGTTCTTTCTGACAATGGTACTGAATTCACTAGCCAGGTGTTTCAGAAATTTGCAAAAGCATGGGACTTTATACATGTCACTAGTAGTCCTCAGTCAAATGTTCTAGCTGAGCATGCAGTGCAGAGTGCAAAGCAACTACTTGAAAGGTCAAAGCAGGACAATACCGATGTGTTCTTGAATTTGCTTAATCTCAGAAACATACCGCGTGATGATATTCTTGGCTCACCTGCTTAAAGACTATTTTCTAGGCAAACTAGAACTACGCTACCCATTACTTCCAGTTTATTGCAGCCTATCCACACATTTAGAGCAGGAACTGCACAGGTAGGGACTAAAGGTCAGGGTGTGTCAATCTGTATTACTACAAGCATGACTCTAGGTTGGTTAAACAGGGTGATACGCTGGAGATCCTTCATGTCCAGATTACTACAGGCATATTCCCATACCATATCCTAGAAAACTTTAGGCCACTCTCTATTTCCCATGCATCCCATAGCTTATACTTAGACATATTGGAGAAACTCAACATTGAAACAAATGCCATACTCATAGGGGACTTTAATTATCCCTCTGTAAACTAGCATTCCTGCACACCTTCAAATCTAAAGATGCAGAGATTCCTAGACGTTTTAATTGGAAACACTTTGGACCAGTTAGTGCATATGCTTACTAGAGGTTCAAACGTATTAGACCTGGTATCCGAAGAATGTCACTACTCCCCCCATGTCATGTTCTCCCTGGTAAGGTCAGACCACAAAGCAGTCTTTTTTGAAATAAGAATCAGTTCTGTAACCCCAGAAAACTCTGTAATAGTTAGAAACCCCTCCAAGGCAAACTACTTTTTAATAAATGATAACTTTTCAATCTTTCAAGCACCTCCAAACCCAGATAACACAGCAGCCTATGAGGAATTATTCACAGAAGCTCTGTACAACATGTCAATGGTTGCATACAGACTGCTGTGCCTACTAGAAGTAAGCACAAAACTGTCTCAAAAAAACAAACAACCCCAAATATAAATATAGACAGTTGAGCCCCTAAGATGCCCTTAGGATCCACAACTGGCCTCAGAATTAATGAAATAATCTGGGTGAGGGGGGTAGTAGGAGGCTGGCTGATATACCCAGAATGGATGCAGGGTACTGTGGCATCCAAGCTGATAAGATGAGGTCTGCAAGAACTAAAAAATAAAAGATGTGGAGCAAACCATTTTTGCATTAAACAATTACAATGCATCCAGCCCTTACTGTGGAACTATATAATCTAATTAAGTCTGTTTGTGCATACCCTGTGTCAACTTTATAATAAGATCTTAGAAGTAAGGCTGCTGCTAGGAATTTCACAGCAAGACCTTACGTCTTAGAGGCAGGGTATTCCAGGGTTGATATGTTTTATTATAATTTACAACAAAACCATACAGTAAACTCTCCATGAAACTGGTAGCAACACTGTTCCTTGACTTTAGCAAAGCTTTTGATTCTTTAAATGAGAATATATATGGTTAATTTATAAACAGTATAGCACATTGGGTGAGTTTAGAAGGCGGTGTCAGTTATTTTATACTCATCCCCTGGGTGAGGTTGTAAAAGGCAATATGAGGTCTCCCCACTTTCCTTTGTAACGAGAAACACAACAGAGGTGTTCTCTGTCACTCACCTTATTTATATTAGTGGTCAAGGCTCTCAGCCTTTATATCAGGCAGTGCTATGCTCACTGGGTATGTTTGCTAGCAGATGACTTTAAGCTCTGGCTGTCTGACCCTCCAAAATACCTAAATCAAGTTTCACATGTCTTAAAACATTTCTGACAGGTTACTCGGTTAAAAGTAAATCAGCAAAGCAGTTTTACTCTCTGTAAGTGCTGATTGTGAGTAAATTATTGAAGGTGTTATGGTCAAAATTCATTTCATGGAGCACAGTTCAGCAGAATAGAATATTCTCCACTACTGCAAGGAACACACATATGTGGGAGACTAAGCAATCAAGGTCTTGTCTCCTCTAACACAAGGAACTATCTGTTTAACTATAGCTAATGACCAACTAAAACTAAACACCTTTGTATTCTTCTGCTTACTAAAAATTTGCTGAACCCTTCCCTGTGTCTTTCCTTATTAGGTAGAGGTTTTGATCTCCTATACTGCAACTTTCTATGCTGGCAATATTGATGTTGACAATATCCATGTTGGTAGTAAAAGAAAACTAAAGACAGGTCCAACCTGTCAGGATCCATCTTGAAACAAGATGGGAGTCCAAAAAAGAGAAAATATTATGTATACTAAATATTTCCCATCTCACATTTCTCCCTTTGTAAATGGTTTAAACAAAGGGAATTAAGTGTGTTACTACACATATGTACCTGGGTATAGAAATCTCAGAAATTTGTGGGCATAGCAGAGATTAATCATTCACACTTAGTCAAGCATACTAGTGAGAAAATAGTTTTTTCTAAGTCATCTAAATTAGCTCTGCTAGATAAGATAGCAGTAGTCAAGATGATTTTATTACCTAAATCCACATTCTTAGCTAGTTGTATCCATACCCTAGCTAAACATCCACTTACTGCAAAACTGCAAATGTCGGTCTTCAATTTCATATGGGATTCCAAACATCTAAAAAGTTCTAGGAAAAACTTAAGACAAAAAAGCAGTTTGTGGGGCTTGGATGTAGGATGTCTGGAGTTTTGCAGATCTGCTTAAACTACTGGCATCTCATACTTTCTTCAAGCTAGAACTCAACCACAATCATCTTGGGTGCTTCCAGAACTGGGATCCAGGGTTGTTTGAGGATGACATAATCTTCATGTTATTGAAAGCTATACTGCATAAAGGACATGTCAGGATATGGGAAACAATCTGTGTACATCTGCAAAGTGTGTTGCTAGGTCCATGGGAAGAATGGATTACTAGTGACATTTTAAATTGGGTAGATGTATTACTTAAGCGTGACCTGGAAACCCCTTTATTGGTGACATGCAAATTGCATAATCTAAATTGTAATCTCAATCAGTGGCAATATTTACAACTACCATCATTAGGACTATACATTTATAGGGTGACCAGTGCTGTGAACTGAAAAACAGCTATGGATACAAGCCCAGGGAAAGTTAAGGAATGGTCTGTATCCATTCTTTACAAGCTAGATTATTTCAACTCTTCTGTCTTTGATAATAATAAGAGTTAGTGTGAGACCCAGATTGAAAATCAAATAAAGCCATAACTATGAATAAGAGTTGGAGTCATAAGCACTTAGTATATTTTCTACACTTTAATAAAATACACAGATGCCATTATACACCACTCCAATGGCAGAGTAGGTGATGAGGAAATGGAAAGTGCTGGAGATGTGACACTACTACTACTGGGCATAGATGTGGTATTGCCTTGACATGGTCAGGCTTGGGGAAAAGACCCATAACACTATGTGTTATGCCTTTCAGAAAACCATTCAGACATTAATCTACTTAAAGTTTTGGCTGTTGACAATAGTGACAAATGAGATAAGCATGTCATCATTAGAAAGATACTGGATTTTGCTTGCCATTGCCACTATGTCTACTATTATTTTTAAATTTTAGGCAGCCCAATAGATAACTTTACCTACCTAGGGAAATAAACTTTGCAGTTCAATACATTTAGATCCAAATTATTAAAAAAAGAATGAATGCTGATGTATATTTCTTTATGCTTGGTATTGTTTGACATACAAATTTTGATCAATCTTTCTTGGATACTGGATTTTTTTTCAAAATGTGTGTGGTTGTTTCTCATTATGGAATATGTTTGTTCATCATATAACACTGTGAAAATAAAGTTTTTTGTAAAATATGTTTTAATGCTGAATGTGGTTAAACAATGGTTGGCAAATATTATCCCTAATTATACTGCAAAGGAGATGGGGGATTTTATGGTGGAGATAAATAAATAAGCAATTTCCTTATGCCCCGGAAATGTTAGTGTTGTTGACTCATAAAGGCTATGAGTTCCTTCATAAGAGTGTGCAAAGGTGTACCTATGGGATGTACATCGTGACTATGTGAACTGTACAACCATTCTCAAGCTTTGGAAGTATGCAGCTATACAGGCTTTATGTGAAGAGCTTTACATATTACTGTCTTGTTGAGGGGCAATTATAGATATCCTGTAGGCAATAATTCTTTTCTTACTGTCTGTTATATGATTGCTAGCCAATGAGGTCTCTTACCAACAGGATGAGTTCTGCAAATAAAGGGATTGGTACAGACATACATGACTTCTAGGTGGAACTTCCTCTAGGTGGTTAATTGAAAGGTCCTTTTAGCATGGTTAAAACTGAAGAGTAAATGCTTTATTTGGCCATGTGCTAGAGTAAGTACCAGCTATGGGAATTACACTGTGGGAGTAGGGGAGATGACAACCAGATCAGTATGATTAAACATTATTGGGCCTCTAGTCTACATAAATAGAATATTTGGATTGCCCTCTCATCCCATATCTCTTCTGTCTATCTCTCCCTCTTTTCCATATAGAGTTTAAATATGCAAGCATGAAGTGTTTAACATTATACAGTAATGTTGT
This sequence comes from Protopterus annectens, assembly GCF_019279795.1. Taxonomy (NCBI): domain Eukaryota; kingdom Metazoa; phylum Chordata; order Ceratodontiformes; family Protopteridae; genus Protopterus; species Protopterus annectens. The sequence goes on along the minus strand of NC_056729.1, from coordinate 1,291,755,997 downwards.
TGCAATAGTTAAAACAGGCTTAATATATCATAATGCTTCCTAGCTGTTGCTTATTGTTTAGTCTGGGATAATGGATGGTTTGCAGGTCAGGGTTTGATTTGTTAATGTTTTAATATGTTAATAAGTTGTATTTTGTGCTTTATAGCTCATTTCAGTTTGAAAAAGAAAGAAAGAAAAAGAAAAAAATAACTAGATGCTTATGCTCTGGCTTTGCTCTTGTAATTTGGTATGGTTTACAGAGTCTCAGCAAGGCTATCATCTCTTTGTCTTAAACGTTGGCATTTGGCAATTTTATGCTTCCTTTAATTAATACAAAAATGACTATTTTCATAGCTGAATACTATGCTTCACCCTGCAGAGCCATTTTAAGTCTAACCAATAATCCAAGATCAGAATCAAACCTGTCATTTGTGTGTATGAGACAAAGACCTTAACCAGCATGCCAATCCCACCTATGTAAATACATGCTAGACTATCAGAAACTTAGCCAATAATCAGCGGTTAGAACCAAACTCTGCACCTTGTATCTGTGAGTTTATTACCTTAACCATTATGCCAGTGCAGAAATATCTTGCTTCTGGGGTAAACAGCATTTGTAATGTGTATGGGGAGAATTTGGCTGACATCATATTCAATGCTAAGTCAAGATTCAGTCTGTAAATTATTTATGTAATGTTTTTTAGATTATACATTACATGTATTGTTATACATCCTGTAATGTTTGTAAATATGAACTTAATATGGTTTGAATACTTTTATATAAATGTATGTTTGCTTATGTCACAAGTGATAATTCAATAAAAGTGTTTAAAAATAAAACAAAATTCAGTCTGTAAATTGTTTTACTTTATTGTTAACTAGTATAACTATGAAAGAAGACTGTTCTTTATAGAATCCATCCAATTAGCATTGCTACAAATAAGCATATCGTTATAATTTTTTTCTTTTTTATCTCTGTTGCAGCAATTCTATTTATTTGGTTTAATATCTCACCTTTCATAATCTTAACACATTTCTTCACAGTTGGTAAACACTTGATTTGTGTTTCTGGTAGCTCATTTTTCCCTACTTACTATTTTGTTTTGGTATTAATATAGCTCTGTGTACACTTTGAGACAGGGAGGTTTTTCCCTATCTTTCATGATACTATGGTCATAATTTTGTAATTTCTCAAGTCTGTGATCTGCAGACTACCTTTATGTATTTTGAAATTTCATGACCCAAACATTATTGTCAATCTTCAGACCTGCATCACTGTGAGAAAACATATAAAGAATATTATGTTAAAAAAGATACTTTTTATATCTCAGGAGACGCATGGTGTCTCTGAAGACTTAAAGAATTAAATGTGTCATATTATAACTCTCCTAACCAAGTGTGTGAGGAACAAGACACAATCTGGAATCCAGGGATCTTTTATTTTGTCCTTGATGCTACAGAAAAGTGTAAGATCTCCACTAAATAAAAGACATTTCACTTATCCAAAATCCAGAATAACAAAAGTAGGTTCCAAGGCAAAAAATCTTTTCTTCAGGAAGGACATACATCCATACATGAAATAAGTTTAGCAGAGTTTATTGACTGGTGTACGCATGGTATATGTAAAATAGAAATGGAAAAAATAAAGTGGATCACCATTTAAAGGAAGATGTATGCAAAACGTGTGTGTGAATACAACAATATTTTCAAAACTTTGTTAAAGATTTTGTATTATTTGTGTATAAACTATGGGCAGGATTCACGAAGCCTCCGTGTAAGAGTTACAAGGCTTACACGGTGGCTGCAGTTAAACGGTGTGACGTCAGCATGTCATGCATATGCATGAGGGCATGCTGAATCACACCTAAGGCTTACACGGTCCATGGAAGACAGTAGGGGGTGTGTCCATAGGCTGAGCCCTGCAAACGGACACGCCCCCAGAAGAGTAAAAGTCCCAAAAGTAAACCCCCATGACAGAGTCCATGGAAATGTGAATAAACACAACACAACACATGCCCCCACAGACTATGAACATAAAATATATAAATGAACATGTTATATATATATTTTAAATTGTAAAGATGTTTGCCCGTGAGTGCGCTGCTTATGCTGTGCCGTGCTTAGCCACAGTTAGCAGTCAGTGGAAAAGCATACAAGAACTAAATATGCAAAGCAAGCCAAAAAGCAATAGCGTAGCAGTAGAGACCTCAGCTGAAGAGCAGGCAGTCATGGTTCGAGCCCCCACAACATCAATTTTTATTTTTAGTGAAATAAGCACAAAACAAGTCCCTGACATATATGTACACATATAAAATTATATTTTATGTAAAATGTAATGAAATGGGCCATTTATTTTGAAGAAATGTGAGATAACAAAATAATAAAAAATGCCAGATGTGCCTATAGCTGAGCTACAGTTTAACAAGTTGAGTGCATCTGCCCGTAGGTGAGCAGTGGTTTAACAGGTGTAAAATGAGTGCCCGAAGGTGAGCAGTGGTTTAACAGGTGCAAAATGAGTGCCCGTAGGTGAGGAGTGGTTTAACAGGTGCAAAATGAGTGCCCGTTGGTGAGCAGTGGTTTAACACGCTGAAACTGTGTGCCCCTAGCTGAGCTGAGCGTAATATGCATGCTGACAGCCAAATGAAGCGTAAACCAGCATAACCCGTTTGCGCAGAGCTGCGCCGCGCCAACAAGCTAACCGACGGGCAACGTTGAGAAAGCTGTAACAAAACTGCCTTTACACAGACACACCTCCTAGCCTGTGTAGACAGTCATAAAATATAAAAAGCATTGGCCAGGTTCGAACTCAGGATACCATGCACCATAGGCAAGGTACTGAACCACTAAGCTATGACAGCTGTACTTAGAAATGCAGTAATAGCAAATATATAGGAATGAATAGAAAGAGGAGCATGACAAAGCAGGTTTTGTGAAGCTGATACAATTCCAAAATGGCCAATCACAGATAAGTGCGGGAAAAATGGCATATATAAGCCCCATAGGCGGGAATACACAGCATAACCAATTGTAGAACCAACTTGCAGCCAGAATGTCAGGTGTAGGTGAGGGTAGTTGCTTTTGAGCACAGAGGTGGGGCATTGAGGAGTCCAAATATATGGTTTGGCTCCTTGTCCACAATCATGAGGCCCAACTCATGCAGGGCCAGGTCCTGTGGGGAGCATATAGGGCTGAGGCGTGGGACCGGTTGGCTCATGATCTTACCAGTACCACAGGGATACCAAGGACTGGTGAGCAGGTCCATCACCACCATGCGGACCTGAAGAGACGGAAGCAGGACCAACTGAACCATTGGATCCAGGAGGCCCCGGCAAATGCCCAACGCCCCACTACTGAGTAAGTTACATCTAATTATTTATGTAAGAAATTAACCTAGCTCATATTATGGAGATGTGTATTCCAATATTACTTTATTTATATTACAGCTGCAGGTGTCCATTCTGTGAACCGTAGAGCCTATGGCGATAGGCTGGTGCAGTTGCGCCACCAGGCAGGTCAGTAATCCTCTCCCTGTAACTGTAAATAAATATAAAAGTATGACAGTTAGCAAAAGACTGCAGTGTAGTCACTAAGTAATAAAATGTGCAAGTAACAGTGTAAGAGGGTTTGCAAGTATTGCTTGATTACAAAAGTGTGATGCAGTCTGTAATCCAAACAGAGAAATGAAAAAGTCTGAAATAAAGTCTGAAATAAAGATGTCCCACCTGTAATATAATAGTACAAAACCTGCAGCAGGCTGAAAAGTACAGCTGCAGAAGCTGAGTAAAACATGTGTGAAATATATCCCTGTTGAAATACAGAAACATGACAGAAGTGAGACTGTTGGAAAGGATTGTAATAACTACAGGTAAAACATGTCAATAAAGCCTAGAATTAAGTACCATCCTGAAATGTAAAAATAAAACAAGTGAGAGAGTGTGAGAAAGAGTTATGAATCCACCAATAAAGTAGTAATAACTCCTGAATAAAGTATACTGCAGTCAGTACAGAATGAAATGAATGTGACAAGCAGAACCAAACTGTAAATGTGTTCAAAATGTTCCTGCAGCTGGAATGTGTATCCCAAAATCTGGATATGTTGCTCTCAGTCTGCAATATGCAGATAGTATGGTTGTCTGAAATACCAAACATCCACAGTTGTCTATAGCTATATAAAGCAAATGTAGCAGGATGATGTAGCCGAACAGATCCAGATATGAATGTGCATGAATAAAAATGAAAATGTATATTGATGTAGCAGTAACATTCCTATCACCAACTTGAAGTAGTTATCACATAGGAAACTGTAGGTAGAACTGTAGTGTGTATATATCTGCAGCTATTAGAAATGTACAGCATATGTATTGGTATTTGAAGGTGTTAATTAAATTTTCTTCACCCTACCCTATAACCACATATAATCCATTCCACGTGAAATTGGTATGTGCAATCACAATTAACACCCCTGGACATTTGTCCTGTTGGGTCATACATATTTGCATGTACGTTGATGCATCTGCCCTGTTCATACATCCAAACCTGATGGCCTGTTGCCATCAATCAACCCTGCATGTTGTTGGACTGTGTATTGCTGTTCAAATTATGCATGTGTTATGCTTGCTGTTCAATGGTTTGAATATCTGGGTGTTTGGTTAATGGGAATACTAATGCATGCTGTTACAACTAATTGTGAATGGTATTGTATGTTACTAACCCAAACTGTCATGACATAATGCAAAACATAGGACAACAGGGAAGGCGGGTTCCAGCGGTTTCACCTCTCCCACCTCAGCTGGTGAGTGCACCTGGCAGTAGTGCCCAGTCTGGACCCTCCTCCTGTGGCCCTGTGCCACCTGCGGGTGGAAGTGCTGCAGGGGATGGGGCTCGTCCCCCCTCTGCAAGTGTGGCCGGAGGAGAAGAACCACTCACCCTCTGTAGCGTCCAGACTGTGGTGCGTAGGGAAATCCAGGAAACTGTTCTTGGGCTCCTACGCCAGCGTGAGGCACAGGTGGTACAACTAACGGGCGTGCCTGCTGCCTGGCCTACACAGCCCCCAGCACAGCCCCATCCTGGGCAGTGAAGGCACAGTGGCAACTGCCCATGGGTGGGGATATCAGTTCCACTGTTGCCATCTGTGGGCTCATGGGCTCTAGATATCCAAACATCTGTCCCCATCAATTGTGTAACCCCCCCACATGTGTCATACACCGCCCCTGTATGCGTCTTGTTTGTCTTGTCTGTTGACCTACCCAACCTACCTCCCCAGCTATACTGACTTCCTTTACCTGACATACCACTCTCACCTGAAAAAAAAAAAGGGCACTCTGTACCCACAAAAAATTACACCCCATACATAGCTGCCCATTTTGCACACATGTCTGCTGGACATGGAAACTGTCAATTACAATTGGCTGTACAACAAGTATTATTGTTGTCCTCACACCTCTCTCAGGGGTGGAAGGTTTCAAATGTCACACCAAATTACAAAATATGCACAGCTGTTGCTGATGAAGAAATGGGCAGCTATGGGCCTTACCTACATCCCTCCTGCAAAACCTGAGCTTGTTTCCCTACTGTCTTACCCTCTTTGTGACCCCTTTTTCACCACTTTCCTGTCTCCCCATTTTCATTTCTTTCAAAGAAAATAGCGTGGGTGTGCGCAAGAGTAAGCACTTTTAAGCGGTTGTAAGCGGTGCGTGAGCTGAACATCAGTGCGCATGCGGAGCTCTCGCAAACCAGCACTAACCCGTTAAAACTGCTTAAAAGTGCCTTAGTCACTCTGAATGACAAGTCCTGTAGTCTGCTCAAAAGCAAAATAAAATCCCACTGTCAGTCCCGAACCCAGGACCTTGAAACAGTAGCCTGCATGACTTACCACTAAGCCATGACTGTTATATAAGAACATTGTGCTACAATAAATATATCATGTAATAGTAGGAATGAATGTAAAGGGAATATAGGATGTGTAGTACACAAAGCATGTCATGTATATTTACTGTCAAATCTAGTGGATTTCTATAATAGTAGTGTGTGAACAGAAACAGCCATGCTAGTTGGTAGCTAGTAGGTAATAATGTCACTGTAGCACCTTGCAAGCCACACACATACTCACAGCAGGATAATCACTGCCCATACCCCACAACCTCTTACAGGAACACATCCGGACCAAGTAATAAAAAATGTGGAGCAAAGAACCAAAAACAGGGACACATTCCATATAATGCTACAACAAACTTAGACAGTTCAGAGAGTAACAGGTTCTGCATTTTGTTGGATGTTTGGAAGGGTATGAAGTCTGAAACTTAAATGTTTGTCACTATAGTCTGACTTGAGCCCAGAGTGATTTGCCAGAAATAGCTGTTCATGAGATATTGACCAAAATATGAGGCAAAAATGTGGAGAACCTGCAAATATCTGTACACTTGAGAGGTCTGACACTGCCATATTTGAATAGTTAAGAGCCTAGACATAGCAACAGTGACTGAGTTACAGGGATGCCCCACAGACTCCCTGTGAAATGTACAAACAGTAGGCAGAAAGGTGTTACAACACATGCAATGGTAACTATGAAGTACTGAAAGTATGCACCACTTGCACGGCAGAAATAGTGTAGTAATACATATGCTCATGCTATCCCACAGTCACAGCTGCAGAATACCAGATAATTTAATGGGTGTACCCCACTGATATGTACCATTCCATGAGGCAGATAAAAGATGCACCTGAGAGTCTCTGGGGCCTGCTCAGCAGCATACTCAAATACCCTAATAGATGTCAAGGCCCACACCATGGCCAGACCACACTGCATGCAGTTACACCCTAGCAGATATAGCAAGCATTCCAAGGTGTGAATGTACATGGAAAATAGGAAAGCCACAGCAACACACTACAGTCAAGACACCTAGCAGGCATACAAGTAGTGAATGTAAAGGGCAAATATTGAAGCCATAGCAACAAAGTGCAAGAGCCACTGCTATACACCAGTTACACCACATGTCCCACAGGAAAGCACACACACCCACATTAACAGTAGTAGTAGTCTTAGGTGTCAGTGTGCATACACACTTAGTACAGGAAACTGGAGAAATGAATGGAGAAATGTTAATCTACAACACAGCCGGAAATATGAGAGAGATACTAACCTTTACACTCACAGAACAGTGTCCACAGCATACCAGCATGGTCCCTGCCCTTAAAATCTGAAAGGGCTACGCCTATCTCACATACCTTTTTATAGCACTGTTCTGAAATCACAGTGAGAACTGCAATCAGTACACAACTGGCTGCATGCAAATAGCAAATGCTGGCTAACAATTGGTGCAGAGGCCATCACATGGACATATGCAGATACCTACAAAAGCATGCTGTACTCCCAGTCCACACATGCAATACTTTCATTGCACCCTGTGGAGGTAGGGAGAGACAGAGAGAGAGAGAGAGACAGAGAAAAAAAAAAATAAATAAACATACACAAACAAAACCGGTCAGCAACAACCACTTGAAAGCTGACAACTGGCAAGTAGAGCAGCAGGACAAGAAACCAGATGGCAACACAAGCAGCTGTGACAAACACAGGTAATGTAAAATAATACTATAAAAGTCTACATACTTTGAACCCTCCATATGTGTCATTGGTCTGTATCCATATGTATATGAAGATGTGCAAAGGGCAGGGGACATACAGCAACTATTAGTGAAGGCTGTACATACATATGTATGTGAGGGCATCTATGTGCACATATCAATGTAGGTTGAATGTAGGTTGTAGTGCAATGTACAAAGTAGGTTTCACAGTTATGTATGTTTAGCAGTATGTTAGTGTGTGTATACAGTTTTGTAAACAAACATGTTGATATACCTATCTATCATATGGATACGTATGTATGTCAATATATGTATGTATGTATATATATATATATATATATATATATATATATATATATATATATATGCATATATGTATACATACATAGAGAGGGATGTAGGAATACATAGACAGATGTAGATAGATAGAATATGTACAAACATATATATGTAATACACACATACAGATATAGATATATGTAGATACATATACATAGACAGACAGATCTGACTATCTACAGGTATGACTGTATATGACGATGTCACACTCCCCCTGTCCCACCCCCTCTGTCACGCTCACCCCCTCTGTCACACCCCCTCTCTCCATATCTATAGCAATATATGTACATCAATATATATTTGTGTATATGTATACAGACATATATATATATATATATATATATATATATATATATATATATATACATATATATATATATATATATCTATATAGCTATATATATCTACATATATATATATATATATATATATATATATATATATATATATAGAGAGAGAGATGTATATATATTCTGAGTGAGGCACATGTGGACAGATGTATTGCAACAGGTGCCTGGTGACAAAGGCATGGAGTGAACACCAGTGTCAAAACTGGAGTACCATACCCCATTTCAAATCACCTACACCAGTAACCACCAGATATGTGATTGGCTGTCCACCACTACATGTGTCAGGGGTGAACAGGGTCATAAATGTGTACAATAGTCCCCCCAATGATATTCACAGTGGCACACTATTCCTGGAATACCTGCACATGGTATGTGTCGGCAGACATGGTGTGTCAGCTATGGACATGTAGGTCAGTGTACCCTTCCACACCACACAATGGCTGCCACGGTATGTACCTCACATGACAGCTACAGATATGGAAAAGGACACAGTGACATGTACAACACTGTGACAATGCACTCAAACACATTACCAATGCACAGTGACTGACAACACCACAGAGTACATACATACTACCCACATAGAGGTTACCACTCCTGGATTTACATACTTAAGTCACACCCATGACAGATGTCCAACAATCATAGTAACACCTCACATCATCCACAACCTAAATGACTGCTGTGTGTCATCCGTGACACTGCAATAGGAGCACATGGTGGAGGTACAGGTTCCTACCCACAGATAAAACATACCCTGCAATAAACCACACAGCGTTAAGAAGCAAGACTCCCGATGAGTACATGTCACACATACCCCTGCTGAATGTTAGTCAGATAGGTAATATGCCATATGAGTCACCCTGTGTAACTGTTTGACAGGAGCAGGTACCATCACATCACATGTGTCACAATGGTCAGGGTAGCAGAACAGTATGCTGTTGTAGTCCCAGGGGCAATAGCATATTGTATTGTATTGTATTGTAATGTATTGTATTGTGTTGTATTGTATTGGTATGTAGAGGTGCCCCCTTCGTGGAGTGGAACCACTGCTGCTGTGCGCCAGTGTACAGGTACATATCCTGTAGTCAGGCTAGTGTTACATAGCACTTCTATATGTGTGTTTAGCTCCTCTTGGAGTTCACGTAGCATGCAACCGGGGATACCATCAGGTCCCATTCATGTTGTGTATTCTGCTTTTCTGAGGGCAGCTCTCACCTGGACATCTGTGATGACAGGGAGGTTACAGTCAGCTGGGATAAGTATGTCTTATTTTGGGGGAGAGGGAGGGGGGAAACCTGCACTGAACCTGTCTGCCACAATGTGAATTATTTGTTGTTGTGTACTAACTATGAGCATATTGGAGGGTGTCTGACCAGGATGATAACATAACTGAAGAAGGCCTTGTGGTTATCTGTAGTGTCTCTGTTGATTTCCCTCTCAAAGTTGCCCATGGATGTCTGTATGAGAGAAAATAGCTCCTTACTAGTGCTGATCAGACATGCCTTCCCTTTATGGAATTATGCTCTGTCTTGCAGTAGCTTCCATCTTTTGTTATACAATCTGTCTATGGCTGGGGTCCACCAGACAGGATGCTGTCGCTTTGTGGAGAGTGTCTTGGTCTTATATGGGATTGCATGATCCATGCATTCTCGGAGATGTCCGTAGAAATAATTTGTGAAGGGGTCAGCACTGTGGGTTGTGTCTTCCACTGGCCCAGTGGGCTGAAAGGATACCATGTCACTGTTACAAAGTGTAAAGTTTGCATTTGAAATGTTATTCACTGTAGTCGTTTGTGCTGGTGGTGGAGGTGGGATATGTATATCAAGGGCAATTAGTTTGTGGTCAGCTCACAGTAGTTGATGATGTACCCCATACAGTACCTCGATACAAACCCCCAGAATGAGGAGGTGCTTTGGACTGAATCAGTGTTCTGACTGCTGGGGTTTGTTTGTATGTCGTATGGAGTGTGCCAGGTACTGTTGCACAGTTGTTGGCTGAGCACTGATACCTGGCCATTTACATGTGTATCCACCAATAGACAGACAGATGCTATATATGTGAGATATGTTGTATCACAACAGTCGAGTAGCATGTGTAGTATGTGTGCCAAATTCTGCTGACATATTTTGCTGATATCATGTTATTTCCTTTTTCAGGACCATGGCACACCAGCGCAATCCAGCTTACTCTGCAGCTGAGGATGAGGAGATACACCAGAGCCTGGTGCAGGATTATGCAATACTCTTTTCCCGCACCAGCCAGAATCAGCAGGAGAAGGCTGCACTGTGGCAAGACCTGGACCGTCGGGTAAATGACATAGGCATGCATAATAGGACATATGAGCAGGTACGACATCACTGCAGTGATTTAATCAGAAATGTCCATCAGCGTGCGTCGGATATCCACAGGCAACAGGTTGCCACAGGTGGTGGGGTGGCTACACATCCCCCACTCACCCGACTGGAGGGACTACTCATAAGTGTTGTGGCTCCAGCCTGCCAACAACAACAACAGCAGCAGACCTGCATTATGATGGAGGCTGGAGCCACGCAGCAGCAAGACTACGAGCGTGCAGGTAATATGCCATATGTATAGTTGACTGTTGTGTACACTGGTAGTTAATGCATGTGTGAGGTGTGTCCTTGGTTTGTAGCTGTCATCATAGTATTTAATGTGCAAGTGTGATATTCTCAATATCAGCAGCTGACCTGTGAAAGGTGACTGTTGTACTACTGACCTGTATCATACTCAGTAACAATGGCACAGTTGTGCCCACTGACATTAATTTCCTCACTTCTGCAGGTCCCTCCGGTGTAACAGCAATGCAGCCTATCCATGCTGGAGAGTGTGTATTAACAATTCCTTTAATAGTCTTGATAGTAATAGTAATATTAGGCTCACTGAGTAGTGCTCTGTGTATGCATGCAGGTGTGTCTGTGTGTTGATATCTCACATACTGAGTAGTGTGCAAGTGTGCAACTGTGTGCAACTGTGTGCAACTGTGTGCATGTGTGCACCTGTGCATGTGTGCATGTGTGCATGTGTGCATGTGTGCACCTGTGCATGTGTGCATGTGTGCATCACTGGTAACATTGTGTAGACATTGTAAACTGTGTTTCCTGTTTCCCTCCCACAGGTTCTGGTGCTGCTCTGGTGTCATGCAGCAGGGAACCTGAATCAGGTGCCATGGGTACTGATAATGATGACATCTGTGTAATGGCACAGGATGGTATGGCAGGGTCCATCATTGGTCAGCCAATTGACAGTACACAGCTGTCAACCCCATCAATGCGCACAGTTATCCTGCCAATACACCCTTTGTCACCAATGTCCCTAGATGATGGACAGGATACAGTGGGCATTGACCAGGGTAATGTGGTATCTGTGGCACATGCTTCCCCACACAGCAGCCATGGGCATGGCCCTGAGATGGTACCACACAGACAGATGTCCAGGGGTTCTCGTGGGAGCATCCGTGGGTGTACTGCCCCTGTCAGATGTGCCCACAGAGGTCTTACAACCTCAGCTATGTTTCGGGCTGTCATGCAGGCACAGTCACGTATGGAACAGTACACCAGACAGGGTCTGAGGGAGCTGACAGCATGTCGCACAGCCATGACTGACAGTATGCATGACATTGCGGCTGCCATCCGTAATTTCACCGATGTCATAGACAGACGTTGTGGGGACATATTAGACTGGTTCCACAACTACATGTCCATGAGCCAGGGCGATGGGGGACAGTTGAGGCATCGACATGGGTGTATGCCAGCAACAGCAGCAGCTGGCAGTCGTCGCGGACAACAACAGGGCCGCGGCCACCCCCATAGTGCCAGCAGCAGCCCCAGCAATGCTGGGTCTGTGCTGTCATCAGACCGCCCCAGGAGACCACGTGCACGTGGCTCTGGACAGGCCCGACAGGGATCTGTGTCCAGTCAATGAACACCTGCTTCTGATGACAGTACCCAGTCTGGATTGGTACCGGATACGGTCCGTAGCACCCCTGCAAGGCACAGGTACCGTGTCCGTGGCCACAGACACTGATCTGTATGACCTGGCAGGTACAGTCTGTGGCTGTCCACAAACACCAGTATATGGCAGCCATGAGGTGGAACTGTGTGCATCCATACACACATGCGAATTGACAACACCTAGGGCTACCGCATACACGCACACACTGCATCAACATTGCCCCACCTTGCACTGCTGTCCCTCACCAACACACATACACATACATGTCAATTGGTAGTATCGGTGGCTGACTCAGGCATACCAAGTTCACACCCTGTGCATATGATGAAACTGTCCCACCTCCTGCAATCTGTAACATCAGTGCAGGTACAGGTTAACATGTTGCTGATGCACAGGGTGACTACATAGACGTGTAGTAATAGTATCATGTTGTTAACAGTACTGTGTGCTGATATAATTGTGGGTATATCCCAGCATGCCTGATGCAGTAAGGGTATGGTTGTCTTGTACTGTTGTCTACACCCATGGTAAGTACCATAGTGTATCATCTGCACATGTTGGCATACTGGTGGTAAGGATGTCAACAGAAGGCTACATACATAGGTAGCACAGGGGATAAGGTAATGAAAGTATTGATATGCAATGATGGACATGTAAACTGCAAGTGGCATGTTGCCCACACTGGACTCTGCAATGCTGATGTTTGAGGATGTTGATATGTGTGCAGTACTACACGACTGGTACAGGACACACAGGAGCACCCTAGCACTGCAAGCTCACATCTCATACCATGCTAGACAGCCCCAACACACATAACTAACTGTCACAGGAGGGAGAGTCCCCATACATGTCAGGGATACTGTGGTGGCAGGCCAGGTAGCATACATCCTACTAAGTATGGAACCACTGAGTGAAGGCTTAGTGTCTGTTATTTGACATGTGTATTACTGCAGGTAAGAGCACCTGGGTTTCCATCCAGTTATTGTACATCCTGACGGTACATGGTCTGTACACTTGTGTGCGCTGAGACTGGACCCTAGCCATTTGACCTGTGTATTTCCATGTACATGTGTATAGTGCCTGCATATTTGCACTGTTACCTACTGAAAGTGGTACAGCTTGCTTGTTGTACAATGGACTACATGCAGCCCTGCTTACTGTAGCTTTGTTTGCATGCATGCTTGCTTGCAGTTACCCTGGAACACTGATCCCACCTTCAATGCAGAGTTACAGAGCTTCTGTGGACTCCTAGTGACATCTGCATAGCTTACTATATGTATGTCCATGTCTCATTTGACAGAACGTCACTGTTTGTCCTGTTCACATGTACGTTGCCTGTGACACATTGCATATGACTTACCTGGCATTTGTCCATGTGAGCAGTCATATATGCCAGTGATAACTAATCACAGGCACTACACCCTCACATACTCACCTTCTGTTGAACCACCTGCTTCACTAGGGACGGCTTGCACCTGTCACCCCTGGGCTTTCGGATATTGGCAAAGGGTCTTGCTACCCCCATAGTGCCTTTTTTAGGTAAGGCTCAAAAGACAAACCCACCTCCATAGGTATCATAAGGGATAAGAAACTAAGAGTAATGCTACTCAATGCCAGAAGTCTAAACCTCAAGATGCACGCACTCGAAACTCTCCTTAGCATGGAGATCATCGATATCTGTGCAGTAACAGAGACCTGGTTCAGGGCTCCTGAGAGCACACCAGCACTACCAGGTTATACCTCATACCATGCTTTTCGCCCCCAAAACGTGGACTGAACCACAAAAGGAGGGTGAGTATCGATATTCATCAAAGATACCCACACCTCCAGGTTGGTGGCAAAGCACGAAGCATCAGAGACTATCCATGTGCAACTAACAGTGGGTAAAACTGCCTTCCAGTTTATAGCCTGCTACAGACCACCCTCCTAAACCCAGCAACCCCACACGGCCTTCCTGAGAACACTGGAAAATATGAAGGTCTCTCCAAACACCATTATATTGGGTGACTTCAACTACACAAACATAGACTGGGAGCATTACTCTAGCTCCAACACCCTAGCCCAAAGGTTCCTAGAATTTATAAACTCAAAGGTTATGGAACAACTTGTTACCACTCCCACAAGAGGGGAATACATACTGGACCTGATCATCACCAACATGGGGACTCTATGTTCCAGATCAGAAGTGTATCCCTCACTGGTAAGATCAGACCATAAACTAATCTCACTGGATATTCACATCCCGACCCCACCCGCTGCACAGAAAACCACATTGAAAAACTTCTCTAAAGCAAATTTCACACTCCTCAGAACTGAGGTGAAATCCTCAAAGCCCTCGGGCCTGTGGAAAATACGGCCCAGACCACAGAATCCTTTATAAACGCATTCTATGAACACCTGCAGGAATGCATGGATCATGCGATCCCAAATAAAACCAGGACCCAATCCTCCAAAGGCAGACGTCCTGTCTGGTGGACCCCAGCCATAAACAAACTATACAATAGAAGGAGGAAGCTACTAAATGATAGAGCAAAATCCCAAAAAGGGAAGGCATCACTGATCAGCATTAGCAAAAAACTACGGACACTCATAAAATTGTCTAAGGCCAGCTTAGAGAGAAACATTGCACAGGACACTAAGAATAATCACAATGCTTTCTTTAGTTATGTTAGGAACCTGGGTGGTAATTCCCAGATATGCTCAGAATTAGTCCAAAATGACAAAAAATACACCAAACCCACAGACATTGTCAACAACCTAGCTGACAGGTTCAGCACAAACTTCTCCCTCCCCTCCACACCAAAAGGGCAAATATCTATCCCAGCAGAGTGCTGCCCCCCTGACATCTCAGATGCTCAGGTAAGAGCCGCCGTCTCCAAAGCAGAAGACACAGCATCAATGGGACCAGACGGTGTCCCTGGCTGTGTCCTACATGAACTCCAAGAAGAGCTAAACCCAAACATAACACTACTGTTCAATCTCTACCTTACTACAGGATATGTGCCCAAAGAGTGGCGTACAGCAACAGTGGTCCCTCTCCATAAAGCTGGTGTCTCAACGGATCCTGGAAACTATCGCCCCATAAGCCTGACTAGCTTGGTCTGCAAAGCTATGGAAAGGATCATCATGGACCTCATAAATAAAGATATTGGGGACCTACAGACACTGGATCCTACCCAGTTCGGCTTTGTTAAGGGCAGATCCTGCCTCTTAAACCTGGTTGATTTCTTTGAAACAGTCACCAAGGTCATTGACGAGGGGAAGGTGGTCCACACAGCCTACCTGGACCTTGCAAAAGCCTTCGATACAATACCCCACTCGGGCATTATAGATAAGCTCACCAGCTTAACTATAAACCCCTATGTCACTAGATGGATTGCAAACTGGCTCAAGGACAGAACCAACATAGTTAGAATTGCTGGAGCCATGTCAGACTCCAAACCAGTTACATGTGGTGTCTCACAAGGCTCAGTTCTGGGACCTCTCTTGTTTGGTATATATTTCTCGGAGGTACAGGCCAACACGGAAGGACTGTGGCTGACCAAGTTCGCAGATGACTGAAAACTGGGTGCCATAATCGACTCTCCAGCCGACATAAGCATCCTCCAAAAGGGCCTCATAGAAACAGGCAACTGGTGCCAGAGCCATGGCCTCAAGCTAAATGCCAAAAAGTGTATAGTCATCCCCTTTGGCAAAACAAAGTGCCCACAAATTGCCACATAGGTGGTAATCCATTAAGTACAGAAGAAGTAATTAGGGACCTGGGGACCCAAGTTGATAGCAATCTCTCATTTGACAACCACATGGCCAAAGTGGTTAGAAAAACATTTTATATAGCCCACCTAATCATGAAGGGATTCACATCTAGATCAGGGGAGGTCATCGTGCCTCTTTACTCATCCCTCGTCAGGCTCATAATTGAGTACAATGCCCCTTTTGGGATGTACCTTACCAGACACCTGCAGCAACTGGAAAGACCCCAAAAGTACCTCACCAAGAGGATCAAAGGGCTCAAACAGATGCCATATGCTGCCTGGTTAAAGACACTCCAGCTCTACTCAGTGGCATACCGCCTGTTCAGAGGCAATCTGTGCCTGACGTATAAAGCCATGTCCAACCCGGAATTAATGGACATGCTGCACCTCAGAAAATCCAAATCCCATCGAGCTACGCGCTTGAGAGACTTGAGCCTCAGTACTGAAATAAATAGGACATGCTGGAGGGACAGATTCATAACCCAGAGGCTCCCTTCACTCTGGAATAAAATCCCAGTCCAGGTTAGGCAGAGTCCCTCATTGACTCTCTTCAAGAGGAATCTTGATGAGTGGATGAGAGATCGTAGGTTTACCCCAGGTATCACTTCTGTGTCACTGTTAGACAGAGGCACAGTATACTAACCTCGAAAAAGGGCATAGCAAAATAAATTTAAAATGGGTGGCGAAAGCCAAACACATTCTGGCTAGGCTTATAAATGCCCTAGGGCAGATAACCTAGTATGAACCTGTGAACCTATGAACCTATGTACCTTGTTCCCCATTGGCCCTATGTGCTGTTAATCACCATGGCAATCACAATACTATGGTAGCATGTGCAAAGGTCACTTGTCAGTCACCTCTATGGTACAGTTGTCGAATATGTGGGTCATGTGGCAATGTCACAGCTGCCACATGTACACAGTCAACCCTCTCCCCTACACATGGATGTACAACACATGTATGAGATGCAACCACATAGCCAAACTGGGGACTAAGCACTCTGAACCCAGTACTGGCATAACCTGTCAGGTGGCATGACATACTACAGTGAATACAATACCAGTCTGATGTAGACCTACACTGACAGCAATCCAAACACGTGAACACACTGGGCCATTTGTGGAGCCTCAGAACAGCATCCTGCCTGAGCAGCAGACACCTCTGCAGCTGGCACACAGGCATACGTTAAGCTGGAACACAGCACGTGCAACACATAGCACACAAATCCTGTGTGCCAAACAGTCACAGCCTGTATGGCTAGACAACACACCTGCTACAGTTGTGTTAGGTACCTTTATTGTCTGGTACAGTGAGGTCCCGCTCACCAGGCTGGACAAGGTGAAGGTCACAGTGATATGCCCGTGGGGCACTATGGTCCACCACATAACACAAGCATACAGGTCAGTCAGAGGCATGGACACATATGACTCAGTCATGCATTATTGTGAACAACAACCCACACACATGGGCATTCTGTGTGACAAAAACACACATGGCATGTGTGGAATTCAAAGCCATAACTAACTGTGCTATGACAGTAGTAAGAGATGCAGTAGCAGAGCGTGCTATTTGCATTACTAGGGGAGACGCAGTAGCAGAGCATGCTATTTGCATTACTGGGGGATTTGCCCTCTTCCGCTGTACTTGTAGGGTGCTGACATCATCTCTGTGTAGAGATTGGAATATGCAGCAGCTGGTGTGTTGTACTGGTTGGCAAAAGGGTCAGTTCTTTCACACATCCTACTTCCACCCCCCCCACCACCATGACTCAGTCATGCATTATTGTGAACAACAACCCACACACATGGGCATTCTGTGTGACAAAAACACACGTGGCATGTGTGGAATTCAAAGCCATAACTAACTGTGCTATGACAGTAGTGAGAGACGCAGTAGCAGAGCGTGCTATTTGCATTACTGGGGGAGACGCAGTAGCAGAGCATGCTATTTGCATTACTGGGGGATTTGCCCTCTTCCGCTGTACTTGTAGGGTGCTGACATCATCTCTGTGTAGAGATTGGAATATGCAGCAGCTGGTGTGTTGTACTGGTTGGCAAAGGGTCAGTTTTTTCACACCTACTTCCACCCCCCACCACCATGACTCAGTCATGCATTATTGTGAACAACAACCCACACACATGGACATTCTGTGTGACAAAAACACACGTGGCATGTGTGGAATTCAAAGCCATAACTAACTGTGCTATGACAGTAGTGAGAGACGCAGTAGCAGAGCGTGCTATTTGCATTACTGGGGGAGACGCAGTAGCAGAGCATGCTATTTGCATTACTGGGGGATTTGCCCTCTTCCGCTGTACTTGTAGGGTGATGACATCATCTCTGTGTAGACATTGGAATATGCAGCAGCTGGTGTGTTGTACTGGTTGGCAAAAGGGTCAGTTCTTTCACACATCCTACTTCCACCCCCCCCCACCACCATGACTCAGTCATGCATTATTGTGAACAACAACCCACACAAATGGGCATTCTGTGTGACAAAAACACACGTGGCATGTGTGGAATTCAAAGCCATAACTAACTGTGCTATGACAGTAGTGAGAGACGCAGTAGCAGAGCGTGCTATTTGCATTACTGGGGGAGACGCAGTAGCAGAGCGTGCTATTTGCATTACTGGGGGATTTGCCTCTTCCGCTGTACTTGTAGGGTGCTGACATCATCTCTGTGTAGAGATTGGAATATGCAGCAGCTGGTGTGTTGTACTGGTTGGCAAAAGGGTCAGTTCTTTCACACATCCTACTTCCACCCCCCCACCACTATGACTCAGTCATGCATTATTGTGAACAACAACCCACACACATGGGCATTCTGTGTGACAAAGACACACGTGGCATGTGTGGAATTCAAAGCCATAACTGTGCTATGACAGTAGTGAGAGATGCAGTAGCAGAGCGTGCTATTTGCATTACTGGGGGATTTGCCCTCATCCGCTGTTCTTGTAGGGTACTGACATCATCTCTGTGTAGGGATTGGAATATGTAGCAGCTGGTGTGTTGTACTGGTTGGCAAAAGGGTCATTTCTTTCACACCCCCCACCACCACACACACACACACACTTGCAGGATTGAAACCCCTATCTAATTATGTTATGACACTCAAGATGGACACTTTAGCGGAGTGCGCTATTTGCATTACTTGGAGGCGTCTCTTCTCCTGCTGTACTTATAGCATGCTGACATCATCAGTGTTTAGAAAGGGGAATGTGCATCCTGTAGTGTGTTCTCCTAGTTGCCAAAAAGGGACATTTCCCTCACACAGAATTGCACACACAATAACCCCCCTCCCCCAAACACACACATTTGCAGGATTCAAACTCCTACCTAACTATGTTATGACACTCATGACGAACACATTAGTGGAGCGCACTATTCGCATCACTGGGAGGTTTTTCTTCTCCTGTTGTACTTATAGGGTGCTGACATCATCAGTGTTTAGAAAGGGGAATGTGCATCCTGTAGTGTGTTCTCCTAGTTGCCAAAAGGGACATTTCCCTCACACAGAATTGCACACACACTAACGCCCCCTCACCCAAACACACACTGAGCATTGGCAGGATTCAAACCACTACCTAACTAGGTTATGACACTCGAGACGGACGCATTAGCAGAGCACGCTATTCGCATTACTGGAAGGTTTCCCTTCTCCTGCTGTACTTATAGGGTGCTGACATCATCAGTGTTTAGAAAGGGGAATGTGCATCATGTAGTGTGTTTTCCCAGTTGCCAAAAGGGACATTTCTTCACACAGACTTGCACACACACCAACCCCGCTCACCCACACACACTGAGCATTTGCAGGATTCAAACCCCTACCTAACTAAATTATGACACTTGAGAGAGACGCATTAGCAGAGCGCACAATCCAAATTATTGAGCCTCGGTTCTGCACCTGCAGTATTTATAGGGTGCTGACATCATTATTTCTACAGAGGTATGTACATCTAGTACTACCTGTCAGGTGGGGGATAGCATATATATGCATTTGCAGCCACCTACTTCAGGGTCAGATATGCACATCGCACTGGCAGGTTATGTTCTATACCATGCTTCGTGACCACAGCACCTGTAACACACAACACAACCAGTTCAGAGAACCCCTCCCACATCCAGGACACACACTTTGCTTCCCTGGGAACAGTGCCAAGGTATGCAGGTGTTCACATACACCATTCCAGTTGTTAATGTCAGGTACAGGTATATTGTGTGTGGGAACTACTCAGGCCTCTACAACATTACCCTACAGCCACTACCATTTGTGAGTCCATGTGCTATGGAAGAACCACTCACCACAGCCACAAGGGGGAATACATATTGCACCTGACCATCTGCAACATGGGTACTCACTGTTCCACACCAGAGGTAGACCACCACTGTTGATATATGACCATACCCACCTTTCCTTGGACATCCATATCCCATCCCCACCCCCAGGCAAGGTTTTCACTGCAAACAAAGTGTATTTATCAAAAGCAGACTTTACACTTGTGAAGACTGGGGTGGAAGACTTCAAAGGACCCATGCTGGGGGAGTATACAGGCCACTCTGCATATTCCTTGACAATTGCATTCTATGAGCATGTGGAAGGTGTGCATTGATCATGCTATCCCAAATATACCCATGACTGCTCCACAACAGGACACCTGTCAGGTGTACACCAGCCATATATGGGCTGTCAAACAGACAGAGTGAGCTAATACATTGCAGAGCAGTAGCCCACAGAGGGAGGACATCTCTGAACAGTACTGGCACGACACTTCAATCCCTCATAATCATCACGACAAAGTGTTGACAGTGAAATTGTCCAGACAATGCAGACAAGGCTCCCCTCAGTCTGTTATTGACGCCCACTTACTGTTAGAGGTCCTCACCAACCCTCTTCCAGCACACACCAACAACATGGATGTGGCTTAGCAAATTCAACCCCTGGGATCTCCACTGTGTCCCTGCTTGACAGAGGCACAGCACACTAGCCTCACACGGTGCCTTATGTGACCTACTTTACAGTGGCACAGTAGCCTACTGTACTGGGGAGGCAGACAACAAGCACGCTCTGGCTAAGCTGTCATTCCCTAGGGCAAACAGCCTAGTGTTGACCTCTTCACTCATATGTTTAATTGTCAGATGCACAATATTTGTTGCTGATAGACTGTTTGCAGATCTTTATTGCCATAGCATTCCCTGTTTCTATGAACAACTTGTGTATCTGTGGAAGATGTTTGAATATGAGAGGGATCCACTATATCACGTATGTCTCTGTAGTCATTTAACTGTGTGCACTGGGCAGATTGCTGTAATGTGGTTGGTTCCTGGAATAACATGTACAAATACCAGATATGTGTGGACAACTGCTAAACTGAGATTTGGCCTAAGTGTGTGAGCATGCCCAGTTCAGGCTTTCCATGGCATGTTGTCTGACATATGTCTCATTTATCAAAGTGTGCGAGCATGCCCAGTGTGAGCTTTCCATATGTTGAACTCTGCAGCCCACCACATTTGTGGATGAGTGTGAACTTCAACAATATCTCACGTTTACGGTTGTGTGTTGTGTATCATGTTGTGTAGTTACTGTCCAACTGCTTTGTGTCTGAACACAGCAGGGTTTGCATGGGATACTTTGCATACAGTTGTCAACATCCTTTCATACTGACCTAACACTGTAGTACTGTATAGTGGATTGGTTCAGTACTTTCACTGTGGTGGACAGTATCCTGGGCTTTAGTCCTATCACTGCTTTACAATTTCATAGTGAGCACAACAGCCTGGTTAGGGGCCAGTTGTGCACATCTGACCATGTTGCATTATGTTCAGATATGAACTACTTAAACTAGGCTTGTCCAACATTGGTAGTGTATTCCACAACATAGGTGTACATTGGCAAACACTAGCGATGTGCCCTAGGCCATTTCTAATGCTAGTCGGAGAGTGTGTTTGTCCTTCAACACACATTGTAAGTGGAGTTTGCCATGACATATGTCATGGTTAGTATACTGTGCCTCCGTCTACCCATGACATAACAGTGATACCCAGGATAAACCTACCATCTCCCATCCAGTCATCAAGATTCCACTTGAGAAGAGTTGATGAGTGACTCTCTGGCTAACCTGTACTGGGAGTTTACTCAAGAGTGGGGTGGCTTTTGTGTTATGGATCATTCAGTACAGCTTGTCCTATGTATGTCAGTGCTGGGGTTCAGGTCTCTCATGTGCATAGCTCACTGCCATTCAGATTGTACAAGGTGCAGCATGTTCATTGATTCCAGCTTGGACATGGCTTTATACATCAGGCACAGCTTGCCTGTGGGTGGGCAGTATGGCAGTGTGTAGAGCTGCAGTTGGTTTAATCAGGCAACACATGGCATCTGTTCAAGCTCTTTGATACTCCTGGTGAGGTACTTTTGGGGACTTTACAGTTGATGGAGGTGTCTGCTGAGGTACATCCCACAGGGGCTATTGTAGTCAATTGTAACGCTGATGAAGGATGACTGCAGAGCCACAATGACCTCCCCTTATCTAGATCTGACAACCTTCATGATTAGGTGGGTATATGGTATGTTTCTATAACCACTACAGCCACATGCTTGTCCAATGCAGGATGTCTATCAACCTGTGTCCCCAGATCTCTCACTACATGTTAAGTACTTAATGGGTTAACACCTATGTGGTAATTGGAGGGCACTTACTTTATATCCACAGGGGTTGACTATACACTTTTCTGCAATTAGCTTGCTAACATGGCTATGGCACCAGTTGTCTGTTTCTATGTGTCCCTTTTGATGGCTGCAGCATGTCTGACCATGTTAGTTCTGTCCTTGGTCTGGTTTGCAACCCCTCTACTGACATAGGAGTTTATATTTAAGCTGGTGAGCTTATCTATAATGAACACGTGGGGTACTGTATGGAAGCCTTTGCAAGGTCCATCTACCCTGTGTGGACCACATTGCCCTCATCAATGACCTTAATGACTGTTTCAAATGAGTCAAACATGTTTAGGGGCAGGATCTGCACTTAAGAAAGCCACACTGGGTAGGGTCCAGTGTCAGTAGGTCCCCAATATCTTTATGTCTGCAGTACATGATGATCCTTTCCATAGCTGTGCAGACCAAGCTTGTCAGGATTCTGGGGTGGTAGTTTGCAGTATCCATTCAGGCAACACCTTTGTTGAGAAGGACCACTGTTGTACACTGCTCTTTGGGTACATATCCTGTGGTAAGGCTGACATTGAGCAGTAGTGTGATTTGGCATTCCATTCTTCTTGGAGTCCATGTTGGACTCAGCCCAGGACACCATCTCATACCATTGCTGCTGTGTGTTTTGCTTTGTCGATGCTGGCTGTTACCTCAGCATCTGCAATGTCAGGGGGCCAGCACTCTGCTGGGATAGATATTTTGCATTCGGGGGGGGGGGGGGTTGCACTGCACCTGTCAGGTTGAATGTTGGCAATATGTGTGTGTGTTTGGTATGTTGTTTGTAATATTTGAGTGATTCAGAGCATATCTGTGAATTCCCAACAAGGTTCCTACCATCAGTTAAGAAAGCCTTGTGATTATCCTTAGTGTCCTGTACAATTTGTATCTTCATAGGTTCATAGGTTCATACTAGGCTATCCACCCTAGGGCATTTATAAGCCTAGCCAGAGTGTGTGTGGCTTTCCCCACCCCTTGCTATGTGAATATTATGGCCATTTATGATTTACTTTGCTGTGCCTCTGTCTGGACGTGATACAGTGAAGACCCCAGTGTACATCTACGATCATCCATCCACTTGGCAAGATTCCTGTTGAAGAGTGTCAGTGAGGGGCTCTGCATAACATGGAGTGGGATTCTGTTCCAGGGTGTAGGGAGCCTCAGGGTTATGTATCTGTCCCTCCAGCACATCCTATTTCATTATGTGTTGAGGTTGACAACTCTCACTCTCACAGCTCCAATGGCTTTGGGTTTTCTGGGGTGGAGCATGTCCATTACTCCTGTGTTGGACATGGCCTTGTACAACAGGCATACAACACCTCTGTGTAAGCAGTATGTGACTGCATTCAGCTGGGGTGTCTACAGCCAGGCAGCATATGACATATATTTGAGACCCTTTATCCTCTTGGTGAGGTACCTTTGAGGTCTTTCTAACTGCTGCAGGTGTCAGGTAAGGTACATCCCAAATGAGGCATTGTAGTAGATTATGGGTCTGATAAGAGAACAGTATAGGGGCACAATGACCTCTGTTGACATAGATGTGAATCCTTTCATGATACGGTGTCCAATATAGACAGTCTTCCTAGCCACGTTGGCAATGTGAGTGTCACATAACAGGCTACTGTCCACATGTGCCCCTAGGTCCCTGATTACTCGTTCCATACATAATGGTTTACAACCTATGTGGTAATTTGTGAGTACCTTGTTTGGTATTTGGTGGGACATTCATACTGTCCAGTGTCTTCAGGACGGCTGGGTGGGGTTCCTGTGTGTGAGAGTGTGTTCTGTAGCATGCTACAGACTGTACAGCAGTTTTGCCTACGGTTAGTTGCACATGGGTGGTCTCCGATGCTTCGTGCATTGTCAGTTACCTGGACATATGGGTGTCTGTGCTGAATATGGATACTCCCCCTCCTTTCATGTTTTGGTCCAGGTTTTGGGGCCATAACGCATGATATGAGGTATAACCTGGTAGTGCTGGTGTGCTGTCAGGAGGCTTGCTGCAGGTTTCTGTCACTGCACGGACATCAATGTTCTCCATACTGGCAGGGCCTCGGGAGCATGCATATTGAGGTTTACACGTCTGGCATTGGTCAGCATTACCCTTCTGTTTCTTTCCACTTATGTTTTCTAGGGTGGTGGGTTAGTCTTTTCAGCCTTGCCTACGAAAGGCTCTATGGAGGTGGCAAAAGCCTTATCCAATATCCAGATGCCCAGGGGTAACAGGTGCAAGCCATCCCTGGAACAGCAGCGTGGCTTGTCAAGCATGACATCCCAAGCAGACAGACATTGGATCCCCTTGGAATGACACCAGTACTTGTGCCACTTGTTAAAGCTGATCATTCTGTGTTTGTACTGTGGCATCATTCTTGGTGAGGGTAGGATGCTGCAAACAGTCAGTGTCATACTGGCCTGGACTACATAATCGGAGAGCTCATCTATGTCTCTTTTCATGTAGTCCAGGGAGGTACATCTCAGGTCATTCACACCAGCATGGACAATGACTGCATCATATTTCTACTTGCTTTGGGGTGACCTGTGTACTTGTGTTATGTGGCGTATTGTAGCAGCCTACAGGCAGCTTACTGTACCCTTTCCCTTGTTCAGTCTGGTGAGCGGGACAGCAGTGTGTCTGTCTATGGAGTCACCTATTACAACTGTATCAGGCATGTTGTTTCTCCTACTGGCCTGTGACTGTTTGGCACACCAGCTTTGTGTACTATGTGTTGCATGTGCTATGTTTGGAGGTTGTGGTTGCTTGGGTGTCTGCTTTGGAGGCTTCTGTTGGTGTGGTGTGTTTGTAATTAGGGCCTCTGGGAATGTTTTTTTGTGTTTGTCTTTCGTTTGCATTTGTGATAGGTCTATGTGGGACTGGGTTTGTGGTGTGTGTGGTTACCTTCTCCTCCTGACTAGTTTTGACAGTACTGAGTTGAGGGAGTTCAGCCTCCTGTTTGGATAAATGGTTGCATCTCTCACATATATTTGTATATCTTGGGGGGAGTTCAGGGTTGTCTGTGTACTTGGGACAGGTGTAACATTGCCTCAAGATTCACAGATTCAACTTGTTGTAGCTGGCCTTAGTGAACTGTATGTGTGGACATATTTTATTGCCATACTACTGATCAGTGATTATTTCCCTTTTTATGTTTGCTGTATCATGTAGTAGCTTCCTCATTCTCTTGCATGGTTTGGTAATGGCTGGAGTCCACCATGCCAGATGCCTGCATGTATGGCATTGTGTCTTGGTTTTATTTGGGATTGCATAATCCAAGCATTCCTGGCAGTGTTCATGGAATGCCTGTATAACAGGTTCTGAGGTGTGGCCCATATTTTGCACCTGCACAGGGCCTTTAATGGATTCCACATCAGTTTGGAGGAGTGCAACTTTTGCTTTACACATGTTTTTCACTGTGGTTTTCTGGTCAGGGACTGTGGTCAGGATGTGTATATCCAGTGTGATTACTCTATGTTCTGATCTTACCAATGAGGGATGCACTTCTCATCTTACCATCCAGTACCCATGTTGCTGATTATCACATCCAGTATGCTTACCCCTCTTGTGGGAGTGGTACGTTGTTCTTGGGCATTTTGGTTTATGGATTCTAGGAACTTTTGTCCTACAGTGTTGGAGCTAGTATAATTCTCCCAGTCTATGTCTGGGTATTTTCAGTCACACAATATAATGTGGTTTGGAGGGCTTGATATATTCATGTATTCCAACATAGGCCAGGTGCAGTTCCTGGTGTTAGGACGGTAGTCTGTATCAGGCTATAAACTGGGAGGCAGTTTTAGCCACTGTTACTTGATCATGGCTAGTCCATGCTGCTTCTTGTTGTGGTACCAACATGGGGGTGTGGTTATCCTTGACAATTATCGCTAGTCACACTCCTTTTGTAGCTTCTTCCATGTTTTGAGGCTGTACAGCACAGTATGAGGTGTAACCTGGTAGCATTACGGTGCTGTTGTGAGCCTTGACCCAGTTTTCTATTACAGGACAGATATCAATATTCTCCATACTGAGGGAGTTTAGACTGCATGCATCTTGCTGTTTAGACTTCTGGCATTGGGTAGCATTACATCTATTTTCTTATCCCTTGTGATACCTATGGAGGTGGGTTTGTGTTTTGAGCCTTACCTATTCAGGGCACGCTGTGGGTAACAGCAGCATTTGCCAGTATCCATAAGGCCTGGACTGATAGGTGCATGCCACCCCTAGCAGGTGGAGCATCATGTCATGCTCAGCATGTCATCCCAGGCTGGCACACATTGGATCCCCTTTGACTAACTGCAATACTTCAGCCAATTATTGCACTTGATCATCTCATCGTCATATTGTGGCATCATGCTTGGTGAGGGTAGGATGTTAGTCAGGGTCATCAAGTGTGCATATACTACATGGTGTTACATTGCTTAACACATGGCATTTATGCCTCAGGTGATGCTGCAGGGCTGCCTCTGTTGGATGCACATACTACACTCCCTGTACATGTTTGAGAGCAGGTTATGTCATTTTAGGCATCCCTGTTATTATATGAGTGAGTCAGAGAGGGGGGGTATCATTCCCAGAGTTCCTACTGAGCCAGTGTATGTGCTATGCGTTGCCTCTTTGCCAAGGCCAGGGCATACTGGGCATGCCTCCTTCTGCCTACTGGGGTAGGCTCAGGTTGTTCCTCCTCCGAGTCACGCTCTGCCTGTGATGGCCTTGGCAATGGTGGGGGGTTGTTTGGCCTGGCCCTATGCTGGTCCTGCTGCAGCTGTTTTCACAAGATCATATTATGTAGCATAGCACATACCATGACAATTTGGGTACATGTAGTTGGTGAGTACTGCAAGGCTCCACCAGATGTGTCCAGATACCGGAACCATGACTTGAGCAGCCCAAACACATGCTCTATTACATTACGTGTTTGTGCGTGTGCCTCATTATGGCGTTCATGTTCAGGTGTGTGTGCATTTCTGATGGGTGTCATCAGCCACAGCTCCAGTGAATAACCTGCATCCCCCACTTGTTGTCCATGTGGGATGCCCCTATTGGCAAATGTCTGATACAGCTGTGTCAAATGCCAGATATGGGAATCATGGTAGCTCCCAGGGCATCCAGCACACACATTCATTATTATGCCCTGGGCATCACACATGACCTGGCAGTTGATGGAGGGGAATCCCTTGCTGTTAATGTAGGCCCTACCTCGCTCACCGGCTGGTGCTTTGATGCATATGTGCGTGCAGTCTATTGCACCCACTACTTCAGGGTATTCTGCTATTTGCTGGAAGAAACACATATTGCTGGCCAATACCTCACGGGCATTGGGGAAATATACATGATCACCGACATGTGCTGACATGGCATCCAGGAACTGGTGCAGTACCCTCGAGGCTGATGCCTGTGATATCCCCATCATATCACCAGTTGGTCTCTGGAAGGTACCTGTTGCTAGTATTCTTATGCCAACACATACCTTGGTTTCCACTGGGATGGGTTCCCCTCTGTTGGTTCTGTGTGTGAGGCGTGGCCTGCACAGCTCGACAATTTGCTGCAGGAGGTCTCTGTCCACTCTATAGTGCTCTACTATCTCCAGCTCATGTAACCCGTGGTAGGTGACCCTGGGCCTGTACACTCTTCTCCATCTCCTCACTGTGGGTTGTCTGGCACCATCTGCATTGTCACCACCCTCAGCAAGTAGCCTATGTCTCCTTATGACAGCTATGGCAGCCCCTAGCATTTCTGCTCTGAGTTCAGCGTATTCAGTTTTCACTTCTAATAACTTACTCCTGTCTTGCAGTGTCTCTTGAGAGAAACATCCTGCACTGCTGTTTGCAGAGTTTTAAGTGCTTGACTGAGCTACTATTCTGCCTGTGTAATTGCCTGCTTCTAATTGTTTTCACCTGCTAGCTCCAGCAGTATTCCCTGCTAGCTTCCTACTAATTCTGTTGCTTCCTTTTTCCTTTCTGTTTCCTCAGGGGGGAGCAACGTGCATACCAGCAGAAACACGCTCACAGTGGCTTACATGCACACATGCTTACATGGTTCAGAATCTGCTTATTTGGGTTAAAACACGCGCACACCAGCGCAAACAGTGTTACAAGTCTGCCAACAGGCTCCCACATGCTCAGTCTGCCTTACACGCGCGCACACTGCCCTACTCACGCTTCATGGCGCACGCACGTGTGCATGCACCCAGCAAGAAACTTTGGTGTAAGCAACAGTGTACACCTTCCATTTCTTGACTTTCCCATGCTTATGTTGTGGCACTCCTCTTTCCATGATATGTGTCTGACATCTGTCATGTAACATTGACCTCCAATGAACTGCATTTCATTCTACCATTCCCCCCTGTGATGTCACCTACCTCCTACTCTATTCCTCCCCCTTATGTATCTCTTACACTACTCAGAATGTGCTCATTTGCTATGTGACAATGGAATTCAGTATCCTAACACTCATTTACATCAGATTGCCTACTAATGCTTAGTTACATGTCTTAGACTCAGCTTCCCCCCTTAGCAACCACTAAATGATGGCCATGTTGTTTTTGGTCTGCTGATCCCTGCATTCTAAATCCATGTATTGCATAAAACCCACATTTGTGGGTTTATAACCTTCATTTTTATGTTTTATACAGCGCAGCCCGTTTGCACGGGGCTGCGCTGCGTTTAAACATCGCCAAAAAATATATATATTTATTTTTCATATTTGCATTGGGGTACCTTGCCAATGGCCACATATTTGGTCATTGGCATGACACATATGCACTCTTTATTTGGAGCTGACATGGCTCCATTGTGTTTTTTGCAGAAACGTACTCAGTTGTCAACTGAGTACATTTCTGCAGCTAAAACGGCTCTTACACAGGCTGCTTTGGGCTTCCTGGATCGCTAATCTACCTCATTTGCATGCCTTTGGGCTGCAAATGAGGTGATTAGCATATCCACTCCCACTCTGTCCAAGAGACGTTTTAGCTGGTCTCTTACACAGAATTTATGGCTGTTCCTGGATCGCGAAGGCTGCATGGAGTCTTACACTACTCTTAGACTCCGTGCAAGCCTTTCTCAATCCTGCCCTATATCTTCTATTAAGACTACTTCCAAGTCTGCCCTGGGTCATGGCTGAAAAGATTCTAAGGACCAGCTCACAATTAAAACAAACAAAAAAAAAAAAATATATATATATATATATATATATATATATATATATATATATATATATGTGCATATATATATATATATATGGTTCTACTGCAATAAGTCGACACACAATGTACACCTCAAAAGGTCAACATATGCAAGCCAACAGTTATGCTAGATTGACAGTCCTTAGGTGAGAGAATATTCCCTTTCCCCAGGGATTGCAAAGTCTCGAAGTTAGTCTATATAATTAATAGGGGGTTATTTTGTTTTGTGTTGGTTGCATGTGGCAAGGGTTTTACTTGTGCAAGCGCAGTTGAGTGTCAGTGTTTCCACTGTCAACCTTTTGCAATTGACATTCTTGTTGTCCCCATTTTGGTGTGTTAACAGAATGCAGCAATCACGCACACACACACACGCACACACACACGCACACACACACACACACACACACACACACACACATATATATATATATATATATATATATATATATATATATATATATATACACACACACGTGTGTGTTTGTGTATGCAGATCTATGTACGTATATCTATATATGTATACATATATATCAGAATAATTCTGCCTCTTACAAACACCCTGAAGCACTAAATCACAGTTAGAGTTTTCTTGCTAGAGTTCTTGCACTTCAGAATACAGATGTTTTTACATAGATGCTGGACTGCAGTTTGTCTTCTGTGTTCTTTCAGCTCAAGAAACTTCTAAGTAGTAATTTCCATTTCCTAGATTTACATCATTGAATCTACTATGCGGGTTTTCCTTGCTGCAGATGCAGTGTGGTTGAGATCTGCCTGTCTGTGCCATAATTATATTTAATGAGATTTTCAGCACATTTACATTTATAGCTGACTAATGTACCAATCTCTCAGAGAAATGGATTGTCACAAACAATAATTCATACAATTAACTTAAGTTTAGAAACCATCTGTTGCAGAATAGTATGCCCTTTCTTCTATGAAAAATACTTAACATATGTATGCAAAGCTGCAGTTTGTGGTAGCATTGCATCAGTATCAGAATAGAGCTCTTCAAATGATTTAATAATAGAATAGTATACAAACAAAGTGAGCGGAACATGGAAATAGTGTAAATGAAAAACTGCATTGGATGAAATATTGTAAATATCTCAGACTTCCAATGAGGAAGCAAATGGTGATTTCCTCATCATAGAGTGAAAGCAGGTCTTTACAAGCAGAATTGGACAATTTATGCAAATTATGGTGTACTGTGTAATGTTTAGCTGCACTGTAGATTGTGATGGCCAGAAGATGCACACAAGACTATTATTTATGTTTTATTTTTTATATACAGTATAAATGTTAATCAAACCATGCATGCAAATATAACTCCAAATTTAGAAACAATCTTTCCATCAAATTCTTTTAATATAATTTCCAGGTCTTCTTTCTTAAGAAATCATGATGTTCATTGTGCATACAGCTGCAGTAATCACAGATGGGTTCTCTGCCGTCAGTCCTCGTCGGCAATTCCAAAGTCTTGGTCCGGCATCGGTTGTTGTCGCTTTCTCTCCTGACGTCAGCGAGGCCAGAGTATATAAGACACAGCCGACGCCATGTTCTTCAGTCTTTTTTGCCGCGCGGTGCCCAAAGCAGAAGCAGTTCGCAAGTGCCGGTCGGCCAGCTCCTGAATTACGGAAATAAGTCTTCATTAAAGCTAAGTACCCGTTGAAACTTTTCTTGCCTCAGACCGATGTCAGAAAAAGTTAATAATTGTATTTCTTGTGGGAAGCAAATACCGCATAAGGATTTCCATTCCCTCTGCATACCTTGTTTAGGCCCAGACCACGACATCTCGGGCTGGCTACTTTCAATAAGCACTATTAAGCGTCGGCGGAGTTAAACACTATTTTGGTAAAGCCTTTGATTATAAAATGTCGGATACTCCGACTACTGTTTTGTCCAAAAAACGCAAGGACAAGGACCGACACGCGAGGCCCGTGGTCCCCACCGACACCACGCCAAAACAGGCTACACGTGGTCCGGTTCTCAGCGAGACGCCTTTGCAGTCCCTGACTACCGACACTCCTTTGGCGGTGTCCTCTGTACCCGAGACCGCTGGTACCTCGGCCCTTTCCCAGACTACAACCACCAAAGCCTTTGCTAATGTTGAGCCTACTAATGTGGACAGGTCCACTTCCACCCATGGTGTCTTTAGACCCTCATCTTCTTTTTCTATTAAGGCCTTTACTAAATCCAAAGCAGCCAGGCATCCCAAGAGGCCTGTTGCACAGGGCCCATCTCCAGGCCCCATGCCTAAAAAACAGATGCTTAAAATGGTTGAGGATTTAATTACTCTTATCAGGGGTTCTCAATCCCCTCCAGACAAGAGACCCAGAGTGGAGGAAGATTCTCCCTCTTCTGATCAGGGATCCATTTTATCAGAACATTCTGATGTAGAGGAACACTCTTACTCCTCTTTTGAGGATTCGGATGCAGAGCAGTCCATTCCTTCTGTATCTCCTCCTGAGGATTTTTCCTTTGGGGAAACCTTGCACACTTTGAGGGAACACTTCCATTGGGAAGGCCAAGACTTTTCAGATTCCAAGAAAAGACTTAGGGAATTTCTTTTGTTACCTCAACACAGACCTCTGGCGATACCTCCTGTTTTGGACATACTTGATGATGTTTATTCGGAGGCTTGCCTTAACCCGGATTCTCTGCCTCCTGCATCAGTCAAACCTGATAGGTACTACAGAGTACCTAACTCTCACCAATTTCTCTTCAAAAGCCATAATGCTGACCCTGAAACCATTTCTCAAGGCCCCAAGGGATTGAAGGCCTCCACTGCCAAGAATCCACTTCCTGCAGAAAGAGAGTCAAGATCTTTAGAAAGGTGGGGAAAACAGGTATATACCTCGGCCACCCTAGCCATGAGGGCCTTAAATTGTCAGTTTCATATGCTTAAATATCAACAGTTCCTGTTATCACAATTAAGGAATAAAATGTCTCAACCTGAACAACCAGATTTGAAGGAGTTACAGGATATGATGCATAGTGCAGAGCAAGTGGGTAAACACACCTTACAATGTGGTTATGATGCCCTAGAGGCCTCAAGTAGAGCGGCTGCTACAGGTTCAGCCATTCGCAGACATGCCTGGCTTAGGGAATAAAACTTGCCTGATCATGTGAAAGCTAAGCTTCTAGATGTTCCTTTACAAAAGGATGTGCTGTTTGGTACTAATGCTGAGGAGATATTACGGAAAATGGAAGAAAAAGGCAAATCTATGCAAACTGTCAAAGCTTTTTTACAGGTCCAACCACCATGTTTTAGCAGAAATTGGCCTTCAAAAAACTGGTCCTTTCCAGCCACTGACAAGCCCCAAAGAGGTAGATACAGATGCACAAGGGGCAGAGGACAATCACAAGGATCATATAGAGGCCGACAATGGCAAACTCCAGCACCAAGAGGTGGCGAAGACAGTGCACAACAATACAGGAAACAAACCCAATGACTCCCTCATTTCCATGCCAAGCATGTCTCAGCTGGCAGCACCTTTGGGAGGAAAGCTAGCATTATTTGCAAGAAATTGGCATATTGTCACAACAGACAAATGGATCCTGGACATTATAAACAGAGGCTACAAATTTCAATTCCACACTCTTCCAAAAATGAGAGGCATGCCAAACCTGCCACACAATCAAAGGGCAGAGGCACAACTACAAATTTCAAAGCTCATAAGAATGAGAGCTATTCAAGAGGTACCTACTCATGAACAAGGTCAAGGTTTTTATTCAAGACTTTTTCTGGTACCAAGGAAAGGAACCGACTGGAGACCCATTTTGGACTTATCCATCCTAAACACATTCAAGATGCTCACATTACAGCAGCTTCTTCCCATGCTGGGCAAGGAGTTTTGGCTGGTAACATTGGACCTCAAGGAGGCGTACCTGCATGTCCCAATCAGACAAAGCTTCAGAAGATACCTCAGATTTCTTGCAGGTTCAATCCACTATCAATTCTCTGCATTGCCCTTTGGCTTATCTACTAGAGTATTCACAAAGTGCCTGGCATCAGTGATTGCCTACTGCAGACTTCAAGGGATACAAATTTACCCTTATTTGGATGACTGCCTGATCCAAGCGGAAAGCAAGCACATACTTCTGGAACATCTGGCATATGTAACACGGTTACTGCATTCTCTGGGATACACCATCAACAAAGGGAAATCCAGGCTAACTCCATCTCAGAAAATAACTTTCCTGGGTGCCAACTTGGACACAAACACCCAGATGGCCTATCTTACGCCAGAAAAACAGGGGCAACTAACACAGTACTTCAAAATACTAGCAAAATGTACCAGGCTTACTGCAAGGAAAATCCTGCAGGCTCTGGGCTTCATGGCATCTTGCATTCTTTTAATCCCATGTGCAAAGCTGCATATGAGGAAACTTCAATGGTACCTAAAAAAACTATGGTCTCAACACAGCCACAGTTTGGAAACAATAATACCAATAATTCCATGTTTGCAAAAGGAATTTCTATGGTGGGCCCAAGCATGTCAAGCAAACACAGGCCTCCCATTCTGCAAGCCTCAAGCAAAGCAAGTCATCACAACAGACGCCTCAGATTATGATGGACAGGTGCATTCAGGGCAAATGGTCCCAAAAGGAAAAGCACCTTCACATCAATCAAAAGAAATGCTAGCAGTAATAAATGCAATTACAGCTTTCAAGGACTTCCTACATCCAGGACAATTACTGATAAGAACAGACAACACCACAGTAATGTGGTACATAAACAAACAAGGAGGAACACACTCATACCCCTTGTGCAGACTAGCCATGACTCTTTGGAACTTGGCTCTGGAATGGCAAATCGAACTTCAAGCACAGTACTTGCCAGGATTGGAAAACACGCTGGCAGACAATCTAAGCAGAAATATGACAGATCCACACGAATGGAAGTTACATCCTCAGGTGTTTACAGAGATAATCCAAGAGTGGGGGAGGCCAGACATAGATCTTTTTGCCTCCCACAGGAATCATCAATTGGAAAAGTTTTGTTTGAGGACTTTTCATCCAAAGGCCTGGCGAGTGGACGCCCTTTCATTCAGTTGGACAGCATGGACAGTTTACGCATTCCCACCTCTGCCTCTTCTGCCCAAGGTGCTTTTGAAAGCAAGAGCAGACAGACCGAAGATGATACTGATTGCTCCAGATTGGCCAAGGCAACACTGGTACCCACTCCTGAGGAGCCTAACACATACTCCTCCCTGGTCCCTGCCTCTAATGCCTCTTCTGCTGACTCAGCACAGCTACAAAACTCTTCACAGTCAGCTGAAAACACTCAATCTCGCTGCATGGAAAATTCCTTAACACCACAACAGACCCTACTCTCCAAGGAGGTGCAGGATGTCATTTTGGAGGCCAGAAGGCCATCTACTAGAAAAGCTTACTCCATAAAATGGAAGCGGTTTTGCTCTTGGAATGAGAAAAAAGGCCAGGACCCTAGAAAACTGAACTTGCCTCAGGTATTACAGTATCTAACAGAGCTGCTGAACAGTGGACTATCATTTTCTTCCATAAAAATCCATGCCTCAGCCATTTCTGCAGAATTCAACATGGATCCTCTTTTATTTTCTCACCCACTCTTACGACAGTTCCTCAGAGGGGCTAAGAATATAAGACCACCAAGGAAACAACCAATACCAGCCTGGGATCTTAATTACATACTAGAAAAATTAACATTGCCCCCTTTTGAACCAGCTGCCTCAACAGATTTGTAATATTTGTCCTGGAAAACAGCCTTCCTTCTGGCTATCACTTCAGCTCGTAGGGTTTCGGAACTACAGGCCCTCATGGCGGTGCAGCCCTTTCTCATTTTCCATCAGGACAGGGTTTCCCTTCGTACAACCCGTCTTTTATGCCTAAAGTGGTATCCAGGGTA